>NC_081529.1:6233120-6468120 GCF_030273125.1 Centropristis striata | reverse complement strand
ACCCTCCTCCTCCTCTTCCTCCTCCTCCTCCTCTTGGATCGCACAGCCCGCCAGCTCTCGTCCACTTTCTCTCTTTATACCTCTCACTCTCTCTGCTGTCTCTTCTCTTTTATCTCTCTCTCTTTCTCTCTCTTTCTGTCTCTTTCTGTCCTCCACTTGTCTCCGGCCGCCAGACGCTTGCAGGCTCGCCGCTCTCTCTTCCTTCAACTACTGAGGATTCAGAAGCACTCGGGACGAAGACCCTGTCACTGGAGGTAAGTGTCTACAGCATGTCTGTGTATGTGTGTGTGAGTGTGTGAGTGTGTGTGGTCATTAACCTTACATGCATCAGCTGCTGCTTGAGGAGGCAAATGGGACGACTGGTGAAAAGAAGAGAATAAGGAGAAAGTCAGCTGTTCTGCAGTGCATGACAGAGACAGATGCCAGGAGAGTGAAAAGATGTATGAGCTGGGTGATGGTGATGATGATGATGATGATGATGCAGTGTGTCAGGGGAAAAGTAAAATAAAAGCGTGGAGAGAAAAAAAAAGGCTATTTCACTGCAGCAGTCACAATCTGCTGCATCAAAAAAGACTAAATGAAAAAAGAGTCTGGGAGAGTTCAAGAAGATGGAAAGAAGAGCAGAAATGGAAATGAGGGCGTGAGAAAAAACAAACTGAAACATTAAAAATGAATCAGAAAGAGCCGCCGACAGAGAGTGAGCGAAATAATTCAAAAATGAGAATGGGATGCTGATGTTTCCCCTCAGTGTGGCAGCTGCATGGCTACAAACGCAGCGGCGCCTGCCTCCTCCTCTCCCGTAGAAAAATCCCATTCACAAACAGGACCTGAAAACAGGCGATGGTGATTGGTTCCCCGAGCGCTGTGTGTGTCTGTGTGTGCTTTATTGTGTGTGTATGTGTGTGAAAGAAAGAAAGAGAGAGAGATGGAAGAGGGGAGGAGGGGGGAGAAAACCCATTAAATTCCTGTGCGGGTGATGCTGAGGCTTCGGAGCAGATGCTTGAATGAAACTGCAGGGAATGCGCTTGTTCATTAACATTGCCTGCACAGTCCATACTAAACAGGAATGTAGAAGTGAGAGGTGTATAGTAGATCATTTTTCTGCCTTAACAACAACATAACAACATAACACAATGACAATGAATGTGTGTCCAGAATGGGGCATGAGTGTTGATTTTGCACCACACTCAAACTTCTTCTTTTTTTTTTTTCTCTAAGTCTTTCCCCCTCATTGCGTCATTCTCAGTGCTGTGCCAGATTGTCGTCCCTCTCCCCGCCACCGCCACAATCTCTTTGCCATCGCCAACTCTCTTAGATTAACAGCTGTCCAAACAGCGATGCTCTCCTGCCTCGCCACTGCGGGCCAATTAGAAAGTGACATTTGCTTGGGGAGAGGGGTGGGGGAGGTGTTGGCGCGTTAGACTTGAAGGGCAGGGAGGTGATGAGGAGATTGAGGTGAGGAAGGGAGGAGAGATAGGTAAGTTCAGATACCTGCTCAGGTGAGAGAGAGATGAGGGAAATAAGACCGATGTTTGACGAGAACTTTTAGGGAGAAGATGGAGGTAGATGTTGAAATATTCCCCCAAGTAAGGAAAAACTATAACCTGCTGTTGGCGGTAGCAGAAAATCATGAGAATTTATCCTCTAGGCACCTTGATTTTCTGTAGCAATATACATGGTTGTCTGTTCAAAAAGTTATAGGCATGTTCTTCTTTGAATTACAAATGTGAACTTTTTTGTGCTGCTAAACAGAAAGCCACGGGAAACAAAATCAGAAGGAATCTGGTGACCTTGTATGTCCATACAAAATCTCCTGGCATTCCATCTAATATTTGTTGAGATATTTTATTTTGGATCAAGTCGTTGGAAGGATGCTTCAAGCATGACTCAAATGCCAAAACGGATAAACTAGATAAAAAATGTAATAAAATAAATGAAATTATACTTCATGGAGGTATGAAATCATATGATGGAGTGTTTTTATCTGACAACAGTTTAAGTGCCAGAACAGAAAATGCTTAGTCACTAGGGCGAGGGATCAATATTGACTGAAATAACCCAGTCACAAGTAGTATTGAAACTACGGTCAAATGATACCTTCATTCTATCCTTCAGTTCTGTGGTGTAGTCTGTAGTTTAAAAGAGAGGTTGTGTTTGATGGAGTTGTCGCTTCAGTGTCCCGAGATGCCGTGAAAATGTTCAAAAGTATGGCTATTACACACGACTGTGGCATCCGATAAAAGAAATGCACTTTATGCAACTAATAATGCTTTCATTCATATGATTGATATCTAATGATATAGAAAAAAAATATCATATAAGGTACTCTACTGTTAGTATTGGGTTGCCTCCTACGGGTGTTTTGGTACTTGTATTGGTTTGTTAAAATAATACCCAGCCCCAATGATCACACTTAGTTTCAAATCCAAAGTTAGGAATGGCAAGTAGAGTTTGTTCAAATAGACAGAGTAGGTCAGAGATATAGCTTGGAGCCAATCCATTTAATGCCTCATAACTCAATAATAGAACATTTAATTGTGTCCTGGTAGCAATGGGAATCCAGTTCCACTTAAAATCTGAGCAGCTGCATTTGGGACCAGTTGAAGATAATTTAGTGCCTTTTGATCAAATGCAAGTTGGGACATTTCACTTTCTCTGCGTCAATGGAAGAGAGAAATGGTTTGACTTAGGATGGGGGACTTAGGAAAATTTTCAATCTCGTCCTTGTTAAGATGGTGAATTGTCATTCAAAATCTTCAAATCAGTCCTTTGGGGCGGCCAAATGTTAAGAATCAGCAAGGTTGATAGGAAGATACAATTGTGTATCATCTGCATATATGAAAGGATATGTTGACCATGGGGGAACACGTAAATAGGAAAAGGAAGAGGGCCCAGGATCAATCCTTGGGGTACGCCAAGTATATTTTGTAGGCGAGGAAATAGAAAAACTGTCAGAAAGATAGGAATTAAGCATTTCAAGAGATAATGTGGGGAAGAGAATGTGAGACAGAGGACCAGGACAGAGGCAAGAATTTTAATCAGCTTCACTAGAGAGGAAAACATAAAAGTAAGTAGCCATTATTGTTTCCCACAAGCAGGATACTATAGATTATATACAGGCTATACATTAACCATCCACAAAGCCCTCTGGACCTTTCTTCCCTCCACACATCATACATCCCCATAATCTTTATTACCACTTCTCTATTAGATATAAAAGTCAGGCGTGATGCATGGTAGCATATCCTCTCCTGATTTCATGGGAAATCAGTGATTTAACGAGCGTGGAGCTCTGTGGAGTGTGAAATACCCAGGTGTGATATAATGCTCCTGGGGGAGGAGACCTCACAGGGTATGGGACATCTGTGTGTGTGTGTGTGTGTGTGTGTGAGAGAGAGAGAGAGAGAGAGAGAAAGAGAATGAGCTGGGCGGCAAAGAAAGAGGAATAGACAGGTGGAAGTTGCAAAGGGTGTGTGTGTGTGTGTGTGTGTGTGCAGGGCGGATGTTTAGGGACGTGTGGAACCAGTGTAGGAGAAAATTTCCGACCGGTGTCAGTGGGATTGGCACAGGTGGACTGGGGAAGGTCTTTAAGCAGCGTAACATTCAGACACTCAGCGTGTGCACATGTGAGTAAGAGTGTGCGTATTGACAATATGTGGTCTGGATGGTCCTATTAAGCGCTCTGATTAACTGCAGGAGCTCTAAGTGCTGCTAAATGCTGGTTTGAGGTGGCTCTTGTGGCCTGTCAGTTGAGATTAAAAAAAATGTGTGTGTGCACTTCCCTCTCTCTGTCACAGAACACTAACCCAGACACAGTCCTTCACACTGACACAGCAACCGCTCTTGGATATCCATGTTGTCTTTGGTTCAGGGGCAGACCACTGACATTGGTTTCAGCGAATCTACTGAACTGTACAGACATCTTTATCTGAAAATTGTCACAACAAAATCCACCACTTGGAAAACCCAATTTCTGCAAAACGAGGTACAAACAGTTGAAACTAAATTTAAATACAACCCCGTAAACATACTTACAACAGAATGTTTTGATCCTGATAATCCTAGTTGAATAATGTACAGAGACAAAACATTTATGTATTTGCAAACATACTTCAATTCGCTAAATTCTGTTTTCATTTAGGTTTTACACAGAATCCCATTTTTTTTTGGAAATCGGCAAAGTAATGTCTCTATAGGCCACTCCTGTAATATGCTCTCTACTGACGTTCTAACTGTTCTTTAGTCTATACGGCCACATAATGGCTCGTGATTCAGCCTATTATGAGGTGAATGATCCACAGAGGGCTCGCTTCAGTGGTTTGATTTAAAACACTGGGCCTAAATGTGTGACTGAGTTCCTACACTTAATGGTTCCCATTAATGGGGCATTCAGATATCTGCCCTGGTGTTACTACTAATTAAAAGTCAATCTAAAAGTGTGAAATCATTTAAAATATAATTAGGTCTAATGTAGGGTAATTTCAAATGTAAAACTCTCAACTGTTTGAATTTCCGGCTCATTCAAACGGCACTAATGTAAAACAGGACCACAGTAGTGCCTCTGTGAGGCTGGACTGTGGTACCTTTGAGCCAAATGCTAACCTCAGAGCCTTAATTAGCCCTAAAGGCAAAATACAGATGAGGCTGATGGGAATGTCATTAGTTTTACAGGTATTAATGGAAAGCAATGAGTCGTTACAAGAGTTGTTGAGACATTTTACAACTAGAATAGTCTGAGAGCACAGACCACCATGTAAACAATGGTGCAAAATAATTTGGATTCACTTAAAATTGTATAGGTTCCTTCTTGGCCTGTGCTACACCCATCAACCAAATTTCATGAAATTCGGACCAGTATTAATTAGTTATCCGGCTGACACACGGACCAACAAACGAATCACACAACTTCCTTGGCGGAGAAACAGCTTGAGTGAAGGTGCGAAACCTGACAAGATTCCTCTAAAACCTTAAAGAGTCTGTAAGAAAAGACAAGAGAACAGAACAGGAGAAGGCAGCAAAGCTCATAACTAGTAACTTAGATGCACTAGAGCCTGTGTTAACAGTATGCACTGTGGTCACGGTGTAACTACCTCACATCACTGCTGGCTGAAATTGCCATTCTCGGAGCGCCACCCGCTAGTGTGGGTTCAAATGCACAATGGAACAGAAACACACACAAACAGCAACATGTATTTCCAAACTGCCCATAGAAATGGATTCATTATCTTCTCCTACCTTGGCTGCGTTGTGCACCTCTGCATCCAGACCACACACAATATAAAAAACACACACTATGAGCAGTTTGGGATGATGATTATGCATGTGTTGGTGTGTATACTGTATATTTGTGTGTGTTCCTGTGTATATTGTCAGGGAGCCTATTCCTTGTCCTGCCTTGCCAATTGCCCTCTGGTTGTCTATCTTCTCTCCTCTGCTGTGTGGAGACGTAACGGTGAACGTGAGTGAGTGGGATGGAAGCCTGCCAGTGGGAGGACTGGATAGGGAAATGTCATTTTACTGGGAAAGATGGAGGGGCGGTTGTTTGTGTGGGCTTGTTTTTATAGGAGAGAGTGAATGGGTCAGTTAATTGTGAGCAGTCAGAACACAGTACGTATGTGGGTAAATGTCCAGGGAAAGATGCACCTTGGGAAACGCATTTCTTTTCATATTGGCTTTCATCTTGACCTTTATTTCTTCTTTTTCTCTCCTCCCTACCATCCATTCCCTGTTGTTTAAATCTGCTGAGATCTTTTTCCACACACAATCCACCACCTATGAGCTGACACGCAACTGTAAGATACGCTGTGACTGCAGAGCATATGGTCACTACGGTTTTCTCCGCCACTTAAGGGGTTGTCTGGATAATTAAAACACCGTTCCCAGCCACGGCCCAGAGGTCGCTCTGAGACAATTTGCATTTGGGCTGATTTTTGTCATGAAAAGCACAATTAACCCGGTGTTCAGGGCCCTTGTTAAAAGGCATTAATTAAAACATAGATTTTGATAAAAGAGAATGAAGAAGAGGATTTTTTTTTATTGCTGAGGGGACAGTTTTTGAAAAAGAAGAAAGGGAGGTTTGGTTGAAATCTGAATCACTCTGCATCATCTTGTACATCTTGACAAGCATGCATACTGTAGATTTTCTGCTGCATTCGCTTATCGGGCTGCATGCAAAGTCACCCAGGTTCATAATACACACAGGTTATGATATACCGTAGCAGCACGGGTCACTGGACACTGTCCTCCAGATGCAAACTGATACAAATAGGCTTATACAGGTGCACACACAGACTGTGCACTGATGCGGAGCATGTCACAGATAATTCTCCCACCAACCACCCAATCACATCTACCCAACACACACACACACACAGGATAAAAAAATGATATCATAATGGGCCTAGACAGAAGGGTGTAATAATCAGACAGGCTCGTCACCGGTGAGACTTCCTCGCCAAGGTCAAGGACAGATGTTTTGCGAGGCGGCTGGCATCTGGAGAGCGCTTGATGGTCTCGCTGATACCCAGGACGATCAGTGAAAAACGTGCCCGACACTGCCGGTTTGGGGCTTATTAGTGTGTATGTGCACTGGTGCAGCGTGCGTGTGCACATGTCATTGTTTGTGTGGGTGGCACGGGCGCTGGAAGCGAGCCACCTGCTAATAAGGAATTATGAGCGTGAAGTGAACAGCATCTATTGAAACATCAGATGCTGCGGTTTAGCTAATATTTGAATAAGTGATGGGATTGAAGCGGTGCACAGTGTTCTGCCAGACAGTGCTCAGCTGGACTCTGTGAGGTCATGTGAAGGTGTCGTACACAATCCCAATGAATGGAAAGGTCTCAGGTGTTGTGCTGCTCTGTGGTGGATAAATTGCAATAGCTGCAGTGCTCTAAATACCTGTGGTTGGTTTCAGGGTGTCCTCTGCTGCTTTCTCTTATAAAAGCACACACACGCACACTGAAGAGTAACTAACCTTTTGTCAAATGCTCTTCAAGTAAAGCACATCTTTTTCTAAAAGTGATAGATGGGATTTTTTTTAAAGTGGGGTTGAATGAGGTACTTATCCATAGTCAGTGTAGTACCTACAGTAGATGGCGGTCGGTTTGGAGAAGCAAGCAAGAGTACCAACAGAGAAGCTAAGCTATGTACTGCTGTGGACTGGGGCAGCAGCAATGCAATGTGTTTTAGCCATATATATATATATATATACACACACACAAAAATAAATGTCAGATTAAGTGCAAACCATATTTAGAACATTAATACTGCCTTACCTTGTCGTCAGATAGCCTTGATTTTATGCAGCAAGTGTCTGCTCAAAAACAGTAATTTTACCTCGCGCAATACAGGTGTTGCTGGTCTACCACTGCCTTGATTGGTTAGTTTGTTTATGTTATTGTGTGACTTCAGAGGTAACCCTTTAAAACACCAAAGTCACACACTTACACAGAAAAATGTACTAATCAAGGCAGTAGTGGACCAGCAAGTCCTTTGTTCTGCAAGGTGAAATGACTGTTTTGTCAATGGAGTCCGACTTCCAGAGGTGTAATTATACAGGTGAAGTAGTCAAAATATTCTTTTTTAAACTCTTAAACTCACATATACTGATATTTTTTAGGTGTTTAAAATACATTTTGTTGCTGCCCTGTCCACAGCATTGCATTACTTAGCTTCCATGTTGGTACTCCTACCTGCAAACTGGGAGCATGCTGACCACTACTGTAGGTGCTACACTTACTGTGGATAAGTACCTCATATAACCTCGCTTACAAAAATCGGAACTATCCCTTTAAGGGAGAACTCAGGTCCAAAAGGTTATTTGAGCTATTTGGAGGGTTGGGTGTGTTTCTAAAAACAGCGCTGACAGAAGCGTGAATATTTTTAGGAAGGTCAAAAAGTTGATACTAACTTTAGACTGTCACTGTAGATGTCATCCAGGTGCAACGAAGTCGGCCCACTTCCAATTAGAAAACCTGCGACCTCTTAAATGAGATCATTAATGAACCTGTGGTCAGGTGGGAGAGAGAGCGAGCAAAAATGGATTGGGACTTTTCTTATTTTAGATCTTTTATTTTAGAAAAATTAAAGAGGATGATGATGTGACCTATTTTATCAAAGCCACTCAAAGCTTCCATCTTTGGGAAATAAAGTCATGGTATATATAGTTACACTGTTTTTTCTTAAAGCAGTGGCTCAATCTTAAGGTCAAACATTCACTTGGTCAACAAATGTCATTTTGTTCTATTTTATGTTGTGCATCATCAATGTTAATTCATAAAACTGACTTTAAGGTAACGTTACGCTGGTTTCATATGATTAAAGGGGATTTATTATGCTCATTTTCAGGTTACATTTCTGCTAGGACATGTTTACATCCTTTCATGTTCAAAAAACATTTTATATTTATAACACTACCAACACATTAGGCTGGAATTTATAAACCCAAAATATAATAAAATATGTAATATATTCAAAAACACACATAAAACATATTTGCACTTCATTACTATTACTACATAATTACACTTCCATTCAAATATGAAGATGAGTATAATATTCTTAAAGGAATAGTTCGATATTTTGGGACATATGCTGATTCACTTTCTTGCTGAGAGTTAGATGACAAGATTAATGCTATTTCAGTACAATAATATGACTGGAATTTGGGAAAAAGCTACTATCCCCTCCACTTAGGCTAAGGTCTAATCATTCCTTTAAAGGTCAACATCACTTAAATGAAGTTTACAATAAAGACTTGATGTGAATTATCCACTTAATGTCCAGGTGTCCCGTTGGCAATTTCCGCCATTTTTTTTGACAATTTTTTTCCATTCTCGAAATGAATAAAATTGTATTATTCAGCCCCAAATGTGTGTAACAAATGGCATCAACCCAACCATTGCTGCAACAACTTATTGGACATAGTTGACTATGGAAATGGACTTCAGAAAGCCACCCCTAATGTTATGACCCTTCATACAACTTAATAGGTTTCAATAAATAAATAATAAATTAATTAAGTCATTGTTATTTGATATTTTTACCAGAACAACTTCACACACACACACAGTGCATCTCTCAAATGAATCTTCAGGTTCACAGCTTTTAGATGATGTTTACCATTTCTATGTGGCATTTATTGTTGACCTTCTATCTCCCCCTGAACATCCACTGCCACAACCACCAATTCTAAAAATAAAAAAAAGGACCCTGAATGGTAAGTGGGTATATTCTTACATTTTTTAGAAAAAAAAGTCCATTAAAAAAGGAAAACTCAATATTGCTGCATCCTTTTCCCGGCTGTTAATCTTTAGTTGTCTTCTTAAAAGTTTCATTCCAAAAAAGAACTTTCTGAAAATGGAGCACTGCTTTAAATTCTTTACCTGTTCCCCATTCCTGTTCCACATCTAATCTATTCAAAGTAGGATTATTCAAAGTGAGTGAAAAGTTCTTTGGCTCCCAGCGCAACACAGGAGAACAAGTGGGAAAAGGAAAAAGTGCCGTACGGGCCCGTGTCCTATATGCAAAGCAGAGTTATCTTGAAACAGCCCAAGTTAATGTGGAGCAACGAACTGTCATTGGTCAGATGGAATCGTATTCAGCCCATGAAGTGAATGACAGCTCATCTCAGGAGCAGAGATTAGCCGAGATGAGCCGTAGCTGTGGCCTCGCAAAGTAGCAGTCGTTGTGAACAATATCCATCAATCCTCTTTGAGTGTCATATCCCAGGCTGCATCCAGCCCCTCAGGAACAAAGGCCAGGGGAAGTTTTCCTTCCTTTTATCGCTTCCTCCTCTTCCTTTGCTCCGTGTCGTCTGACCCTTATTTCCAATTCCCTGACTCCACATTTAACTTAATCCGCAATCCTTATCCCACACTCTCTCTTCCCTTGTGCAATCTCTGCATTATCGCCCACTGAAACATGCTGAAACATTCCCAAAACAGCGTAGGCTCACATTCATTCACACTAGATTCTGGTCTGGGCTTTGGCCCAAAGCTTTGGCCCACATCTGACCTGAAGCCGACCCGAATCCAAAGCAAATGTTTGAACATCAGCTCTCTCTGCGTCTCATTTTCTCTCCTGCTCACACAATCTCTGAAGGGTGGAGAGGTGTAAAAGGTGCGACCAGGCAAAGGGTAATTCTAAATTGAGTAAAATATTTCTACCTATGCCATGCTGCATGACTTCACTTCATAAGTGGAGAAGGACAAGAAGTAAAAGGAGAGTAGGTAGAAACAACCTCTAGCAGTTTTCATTGTTAAGGGCGGGGTTTGCCGTTCTGGATTCAATTTGATGCCTTTGGATCCCTGACCAATATTTAAATAGAGTGTTAGTCCACAGAATGCACTTGTGATGAAATATCCATAGAAAGGTCTGTGGAGTCGAAAAGGGAAACTCTGTCTCATTCTCACGGATCAATATGGAACACCAAAGCTGTGAAATGCAGCAAAGACAAATAATTGAACTTGCATATTGTTTCTCTGTGGGTTGTGAGCAATAAAACACATCTCAGAGGTTTAAACACTGTGAAGTTTTCATTCAGAATTCATATCGGTGATCTGATCCAGGAGGATAAATGCTAGCAGCAGAAGCAACACTCAATTATGTTTATCCCATATTGCACTCCTCCATGAGACCCATTCACTTCAGTGTCATATTTAATCTGGCGACTCCTGGCTGAGGCCTGCATTATAATCACTAAGTGGCATTTGGCTGGAGACAGACAAGGCTTTCAAGAGGCTTTAATATTGCATTTTTAGGGAGCAAAGACTTTGAAACTGACTTTGTTTCTGGGCTTTGAAGACACATGTATGAGTGTATGTGTCAGATCTCTGGACATCTAAGATAAGATATACTTTATTCATCCCAGCAGAGAAATGTAAGTGTTCCAGCAGCTAACATACACACAACACAACACAACACATGTATACATGTATACATACATACATACTGTACATACATACATACATACAAACATACATACATACATACATACATACATACATACATACATACATACATACATACATACATACATACTGTACGTACATACATACATACATACATACATACATACATACATACATACATACATACATACAAACATACAAACATACATAATACATACATACATACATACATACATACATACATACATACATACATACTGTACATACATAATACATACATACATACATACATACATACATACATACATACATACATACAAACATACATACATACATACATACATACATACATACATACATACTGTACATACATACATACATACATACATACATACATACTGTACATACATACATACATACATACATACATACATACATACATACATACTGTACATACATACATACATACATACATACATACATACATACATACATACATACATACATAGAGCATCTGTAGTAAGATGCTGCAGATGTTTTATCAGTCTGTGGTGGTAGTGTGTTGTTTTATGCTGCAGTCTGCTGGGGAGGCAGCATCACACACAGAGATGAAGGCGGTTGGACAGACTGGTCTAAAGAGCTGGTTCTGTGGTTGGAGCCTGGTTGGACACACTGGAGGAGGTGGTGTGTTATAAAAATGTGTATTAATCTGGGGTTTTTCCAACGTTTTAATCATATTAAGCAAATGTGTCCCTGTCTGCTGCATGTAGAGGCACTGGCTTTGGGTTACATCAGACCAATGTTTCTGCTAAAGGCTGGCAGGCTAGATAAGGTTAACTATATGTTAAGATAAAGGGAAGTACACATGCCAGGGGGAGTCAGACACTGGTCAGACGTATTTCTGCTGACCATACCTTTGACTTTAGGGAACTGAGAATGACAGTTGACTGTGTCAGACAGGTCAGCTAGACGTTGGAAAACTCCCACGATAGGAGGCATATAAGCCAATAGTTTTGACTATCATGTGAGCCTTTTTCTTTGTAACTGTACTTGCTGTGTTGCATGATATAAACTCTCCTCTTGTACAAGACTTTAATGAAATTCAACTTAAACTTTGATACTCTGAATCCAACTGTCTTTATTGAAGGGTCACTCTGAAAAATTCTTATAACATGGTGGAGAGATGACCTGTCAACATGTTCCAGGCCATTCTGAAATACCCGGATCATCCGCTACACAAAACCTTTATGGACCAAAAAAACAGCAGTGGACGGCTCCTCTCTCTCCATTGCAGGACGGAGAGATACAAAAGATCCATCAGACTGTCTCATTCTAACAGAGATTCTACCAGACTAACTGAATTTCCCTTTGGGGATAAATAAAGTAATTTTGATTAGATTTTTTGATTAGATTAGATTTGATTGTATGGGCACAATCACAACCTAAAGTTTAGTCCCTTTTTATTCAAACTCTAGTGCGGTTACATACTTGTTACGGTTAGTTTCTAGTGCAGACCAGCGTGGTCCGAGACCACTAGAGAGAGGGTCTCAGTCCAGTCTCAGTTTCCAAACGAACCCTAGTGCAGTTTGATTGCACTGTGAATATAATCTGACCCAGTAACAGGAATTGTGAGATGATGCAGCATTACTGGGAGAGGACTGACTTAACCTTCCGATGTTTGAGTGACAACTGGGCTGACGAACACATACAGGAGATGATGAATAAAGTCCACAGAACCAATGATGTCTGTAACATAATTTGAGATCAACTGTAGGAAAAAGGATTTGTGGGTATGATAAGTCAGTGCAAGGTATAAAAACCCAGCAGTACTTCATGGTGCATTCGGCTCCATGTTGCTTTGTTTGTTTCTGTGTTTATATTTTCCAACACCAACTTTCTAACCAATAAGAAATAATACCGTGAGTATATTTCCAGCCATCTGCCTTCATACACACCGATCTGCAAACCTTTTTTATTTATTTATCCGCTTACATTTATGCACTGTAAGTGAAGCAACTAAAATATTCAACGAACCAAAAGTATCAATTTCACTCTGACTTGGACTAGCCAACAGACTTGGGTTGTGAAAGTGCTCTATGTATGTTTTTTGTGGAACTTACTTGTTGCACACATTATAACATTTTGGCTATTAAAAATTGTAGTTGCTCATTAAAAACACCTCATTAAACGGTTAATAAATACTTCATAAAGCATCTTTAAACATTATTTAGACACAAATAATCACTTTTTTATAGGTCACCAATAAAATATTTAATAGGACCAAATTAAAGTTACTTTATGCTTTACAAACCATGTAAAATTAATTAATTAATTATTATAAGATTAGTTGCAACAAATTATTGAACTTAGGTATTGCTTCTCTGTGGGTTGAGAGCAATAAAACACATCTCAGAGGTTTAAATACTTTGATGTTTTCATTCAGAATTCATATCAGTGATCTGATCCAGGAGGATAAATGCTAGCAGCACAACTTTATAATAGTCATCCATTGAATGTTTTAGATGTCTTACAAAACAATTATTAACTATTGACAGCATTTAAAGTATTATCTTTCTAAATAATGTTTATAGATGCTTTTTACCGACAGAGTCGGGTGTTTTTACCGTATCATTATCGAAGTGTGCAGGACTCTTTTCACATCCTCCCCTGAAGATAAACCTCGGTTACACTGTCTCTGCCTTTTGTGGCTTCATGAATGACTGCACTTCATGCTGACTGCATTTTTCCTTTATGTAAATGTTCATATTCCACCCTCAACCCCCTGCCCTACACCCATTTTCCATCCTGCTCTTTCTCTTGCTCTGTAAGAAGGCTGGCCCCGGCAAACCGGCCCGAGGCGAGTCCTATCAGCAGCAGAGAGCGGACCGAGGGTCAGAACGAACATGAGACACTGAGAGGGAGAGTGTGTGTTGATGTGTATACCCCTCTCGGAGCGAGCATCTTTGTGTTTAAGCAGTCGAGAGTGTGCTACTACTGCTGTTAGGGTTTTCTGCTGCAAGGTCAATGGAGCTCTACCCCCTCCTCCTCCTCCTCCTCCTCCTCCTCCTCCTCCTCCTCCTCCTCCATCTCTTTTCACTGCAGGAGTTGCTGTCAGTGACAAGAGGGTGTCAGCTGCTGCTGCTGACCAGGCATCACTGCCGGGGTTGCAGGGCAACACGCACATACTGGCACAAATTGGCATCCATGTGCACATTCATGCGTGCGGGCCAGGGCTGCTCACTCGCACGGATTAAATGCATGAAAACACACCATGCCACCAGCGCTGAGAAACATGTATTGATGAGTGCTCGAGTTGATGTGTGGATAGCCTTCCCACGTACTCTCCTGCTCCGCTACATGCATCATTATCCAACTGTGAAGAAACACAGTCTAAATCTACAATCTTAAACAACCACCAAGCGCACTGCAGTCAACTCAATACGAGAACCACTTGTGTAATGATGCATAAAATTAGATGGATGAATAATACCCTATAAGATGGATGCCTAATTGCAAATAGCAGCAGAAGTGAGAATCATGATTATGATATAAAGTGGATGACAGTGCAGTCTTTCACATGTATTTTGCTGTTCTGTCTCAAGGTCAAGCTTCTCCTTAGAAAGAAACAAATCTGCTTACAATGTAGGCACCCCCTCCCCCAGACACGCGACTTTATGTCCAATGAATTTAACCAACTTCAAACTGTGACTTTAACAACCCCTCCTCTCCTCACTGCCTCTTTTCTTCCCCCCTCTCCGCTTTCCGCTCACATCACAGACGTGGTCCAGAATACAAATTGTGTTTTCCTTTCTTTATTTGGGTAGCCTATAATGCTGTAGGCCAGAAGAGAATGGGAGACGGGGAGTGAATGCGTCCCACCAAAAGAAAAGGGAGGTGACAATGAGGCGGTAAAGCTGCTCGACAGACAAAAAGAAGAGATGACAAAGAGAGGTAGAAATAGAGACACACGCCGAGAGGGAGAGAATATGTAGAGATGAATGGAAGATACAGGAACAGGGAGAAAAGAAACAAAGACAAAAGGTAAAATGATGACAAAGGAGGGTGTACTTGAGATGTCTTTCTGTTGAATAGTCTTCAGAGATTAAGTTCATTGTTTGTTCTTAGCAACAATGATACAAAGTCTCCTCAATAATGGGCTGCATGGTGCTCCGGAGAGAGGTGTTGACTCTCAGTGGGATCGACAGTATGAGTGACCCTTTCAGCCTGTTCTCCGAAAAAAAATCCCATACAGCAAAACTGCATTGTCAGTAATGTTCTTTTTTTTTCTTCACGTTTTTGATGTATCAAAATACATTTCTAATCATCTCAGTGGATGAACAGTAGATTTGTCCATGTGTGGAATCATGAAAGTTTTGTTTCAATTCACAACATTAACCACAAGAGAGAGAAAATACATTTTCCTACAGCCTAACTGTCAATGCAGTTGTGTTGTAAGTTCTCTGATTTCATGCTCAGATCAAAAAATCAACAGTTTGCCTTTCGCTGTAATACATCAGTGGCCTGATTCTCAGATTTAGCTAAAATAAAGGGCAACAAGAAACTGTGGCCTGCTACAAATTCCAGCTTAGGAATGAGAATCAAACTACTTAATTTTCCTTTTTTTAAGGTATCAGGCATTTTAAGTTTTAGTGCCTGAGTATGGGTGAAACACCAACAGCACTGAATCATCACCTATTAGTCACCCATTGGTTTGGACTACTGTTTTGAAGGTTTTAAAGGTTTTGCCATTAGGCATTTTGGTCCTTGCTATCCTGATGCTTTGGAGCCAGAAGTGACCATATTTTAGAGGGTGTCGGAAAATCATCAGCTAATGCTAGGGCTAAATAGTTAGCTAGATTAGCAATGTGCATAAATGAGCAGCCAACAAACTATCTTTAAGTTCAACCAGATGCTGATGTTGAAATATTTAGTCAACCAAAATGTTACAACTTTCACTTTCATTAACATACTGAAAACACACCGTGAAAGGGTCAAAGTTTGAAGGCGTCACCCAGATAGTGAGGAGGTAGTCACATCTGCATACTCTCCTTTATCGTCTACTTTAGTCTAAATGATCTAAATCAATGATTTGAACAATGAACATCATGCTGTACTGAAGCAGAAACAGCAATTGGGAGCATAAACTATTATATAAAATTATTACTGAGCTAATAAATCAAATTTTCTCATCGACTTCTATACAATCTGACTTATTGTTTTCAACCACAGCAGTCGGCCCCTGCCGGCTGTTAATATGAATGCAAATTTAAGGCACTTCAGTATCGGCTTCACTTTTTTGGCTTGGATGCCTCTTGATTAGATCCTTCCTGACTCCTAAATGTCGCCTAAATGTCAGAATAACCCTGTTTGAACCTTGGAAACCGCTCTCCAGAGCCACAAAAAAAACACAACACTTCATGTGTGTAATCTGTGGTAAACCTTCAGACTGCAAATTTGTTCTTCAGTGACCCAGAGCAAATACAGACCTCAAACTGAACTTGGGGAAGGTGGGTGTATGTACTGTGTGTAAACTTCACCCCTGCGTAGTCCTCCAGGCCATGGAGGCGTCAGTATGACATAGTGGGTAGAAAGACTGTTTTTCTGCATGAACAACCATCTGCCTGAAGTGCCTTTGAGCACCAGCCACCAAAAGCGACTTTTCTGTCCTGACAAGGACGAGACCTGTGATATACCCACCGCGGCACTGATGAAGTAAACTGCTTCTCTTAACTAGGCAAGGTTGTCCTGTGCCCGGCACAGTGAGCACACAGTGAGTCAGACCTCAGAGTCAATCAACCCGTATTAAAATCAACAGAAACTGGCCTGTCTGCCACTCAGCCCATAGGATCCTTCGCTCTGCCCGCTGGATGAAAGGCTAAACACTCCATGCTTCACTGTAGCTGGCCGGCCGCGTGGGGCGGCTGGCAGAGAGCAAGACAGAGGGAAGACATTAGAGGAAATAAAGGAAAAGGAGGGAGGGAGGGGTGTGTGATTGCGGATTCATATTTTGTGTGTGTGTATGTAGAACACTGACCTGAAGGAGGTGTGTGTGTGTGTGTGTGTGTGTGTATGAGTAAAAAAGGAAACTCTGACCCCATTTACTCAGGGCTCACACCGTTTTTGTGTTGCATTGCCCTAAGTGACACCACACACACACACACACACACACACACACACACACACACACACACGCACACAAAATCAATTATGTCTCGTTCTGATTTTGCCTTTTCCCTAAATAAAGCCCAGCCAAACTTGGCTCCATCACTTTAAAGCAGCCAAAGAAAAAATAGGCCCTTACATCACACTGCTGTGAGGCAGCCGGGCATGACGAAGACTGCAGTATTTTCAGCTAGGGAGACACACACACACACACACACACACACACACACACACACACACAGGCTCCAGTGTTTTTTTAAGACACTATAGTAAACTAGTCACCCCCTCTACAATGCCGCACTGTCAGTGACAAATAACAGTATTTAAAGATTCTTAAAGCGTAGAGTGTAACACGCTGAGTGTTTTCTCAGTGCAGTCGCAGGTGAAGGTTAAACTTTCTTTCTCCTGGCTTCACTTTTTTAGTTTTTTCATTGCATGAATCCATCAGTGTCACAGAAAATCGTATGCTTGAAACATTTCAGTTTACAATGATATTGATGTGTGTGTGTTATAGCTGCTCCAGTGTGTGTGATGGGGGTTTCAAAAGACCTGCTTCCTGTTTAAACGAACTTTGTATGATATGACAGTTGTACAGTGTACACAAAGGTCAGGACAGAGTGCGTTACAGCACCTTGTTTTGTTTTGCACAGACAGTAGTGCAAATGTCAAAGTACAACAAAATCCTCCTGCTGGGGACTGAGGTAGAATTATGCCCCCTGGCAACTTTAGTAAAGTACTTTGATTTTAAAAATTTCTATCCTACTATACTACTCTATGAACACCGGAAAACACTGAACAAAGGACAACACGTCAAAATCTGGGTCACTGAAAGTGCCTAAGCATGTTGGAAGTGTTTTATTCACATACCCTACAGCGAGAGAGCCTCTGGCTGGGGTTTGTGCACATTAGAATCCTAGACTGTATAAATAATGGCCGATGTGTCCCCAATTCCTCCCACTGTGCAACAGTGAAGCCAAAATTACCCAAATATGGGCAGTGACATCTTGCGTTGGTGACATCATTTGGAGCCAGAGTCTGCGCAGAAGCTACAAAAGTGGAACCTGCAGTGAGTGTCAAGGTCCCGTCCAAACACCTGCTCTACCAATTACAAGTCAATTTAAATGGTAAATTGTAAATGTTAACTGCACTTGTATATACATTGCATCTCAATAAATTATAATATCATAGAAAAGTTTATTTATGTCAGTAATTCAATTCAAAAAGTGGAAATAACACATTATATAGATCCATTACACACAGAATGAAACATTTCAAGTCTTAATTTATTCTAATTATAATGTTTATGGCTTACATTAATGAAGACCTAAAAAAATTGAATATTACAAAAGACCAATTTTAAAAAGTATGTTTAATATGTAAATGTTGGCCTCTGAAAAGTATGTCCATCTATATGACTCAATACTTGGTTGGGGCTATTTGACATACTGGAAATGGACTTTTCATTCTTTTCTTTTTCTAGTAATGGCGATCAAACCAACTGCTTATACACTACAGATAGTCATTAACACACACACACACACACACACACACACACACACACATTGATACACAGGTGGCCAAGGCTGCCCTGCATGGTGCCACCTGCCAACATCATACACCAATGAACGCAGCATCAGGAGCACTTTGGGGTTCAGTATCTTGTCCAAGGACACTTCAACATGTAGGCTGCCTTGGTCAGGGGTCAAACCACCGACCTTCTGACGGCTCTATCATCTGAGTCGCCCTGATTTAAGGTTTCTCTGAGTCGCCAGGGTCTTTCATGGGGCGTTTTGCCAGTCATCAAAATGAACAATTTCGCCCTCCACTCAAATCACTCACCACTTGCTCCAGAACAAGAAAGGCCCTTTGCGGAGTGGGTCGGCCTTGGGCACACTTTGAACTCATAGAGTTACAGGAGCAATATTGGAGCAAGAGATAAGCCAAGTCTTTTTTAAAACTCCAGTCTCCATGCAAAATTCTCTTGCTTGCGCTCCTTGTTCATTGTGCTGTGCTCCTCTCACATGCTCTGACTGACTGGCACGCCAAACCTAGTTGTCCTGTATAACTAAAAGTTTCCACATTACGTGCCTTAATCTATATACCATGTATTCAGCATGAAGCTGCGTTCACCGAACTGAAATCCGTGACTGTGACAGTACTTTGACTCTTCCGGTCAGTGCCTTCTCCGCCCGTTATGTCACTCAAAAGAGTGTGTGTATTGTACAGTATGTGTCTTTGTGTGTGTGTGCACCTGCTCTCTAAGGGTGCATGCATGCGTGAGTGTGTGTGTGGGTGGATTTTTGAAGTGTGTGTGTTTTGGCAGCACCACGGCCTTCAGGCTCTCTGTCCTGCAACGCTGAAGAATAAAACTAGAGAACAAGACAGTAAAAAGAATGAGGCGGCGCAGTAAAGAGACGGAGGAGGGGTGATCACTCTGACCGGCAAGATGGTGACACCGATCACAGAGAACATTTAAAAACAGACATTTCACTGTCAGAGTCAAGGGCATGTGTATCATCTGGATTCTGTTGGTGAAGCAAAGTACAAGCTGTCACATCCTGTTCTCAAAGTGCTCCAATTCAAATCAATATTCAAAACGGGATAGCAAAAGTCAAGGTTGATGAGTTCACATAATTTAGCAAAGCGTCAAGTGGTGGGTTTCCTTCCCAAGTCAAAAGGCATGCAGATAACATGAATCAGGGGCTGTAAAGTGCTGCTAGGTGTCTTTATCAGTCATATATTATATGTGTCAGACTGTGATTGACTTACATTCAGACCAGGATAAGTTGCCTCTCTCCCAAGGCATGCTGGGATTGGCTCCAGTCCCCCTGCGACCCTGAAAAGGATAAAGCGAGTATAAAAGATGAATGGGGCCCAACTTTGTAAAAACAGTTTTATGATCTACCTTCAGGGTTTGCAGAGATTCACCGTCAGCAGCTCATCATTCATAGCTTTTTCTGCAGCTTCAACTAGCTAATAAAGAAAATAAAAGAGGGTTTGAAATGTTTGTGGGTAAGTTAGTTGAGATTGACTGACTTCCATTAAAAAACATGCATGAGACGAGATCAGTGGTGGATTGAGATCCTTTAGTTCAATAAACATTCTAATAGCACACTGTAAAAAATCCTCTGTGAAGAGTAAAAGTCCTGCTTTGAAGATGTAAATTATGTAAAAGTACAGAAGTAAGAAGAAAATGTGCGTACTTTTGAAAAGCAGAAAAATTACCGTTATACTGTTATCATGTCATGTCATCCAGCTTGTTCACAAGAGAGCTGATGCTGGTGACAAAGATTTTATTTCAGTTTTGGTATTAGATGTAAATGTACTGTTGTACTCCTTCTTCATCCCGTCTGACGGCAGACTGGACACTACAGCGACTCACTACTGACTCTCCAGGCTAAAGTGGTATTACAACACAGGTCTGGGGCGGAGCTAGCTGGTTAGCATGCTGACATTTGTAAATATCTCTGCAACACAACACACAGATGGGTAACATTTTACAATAACCATCATTTATAAATGGTAAACAGTTTATTAATGTTTAATCTATAGGGGGCAGCTTCAGCTCTCGCGTTGTTTTAGAGACGCTGACGCAAACTGTAAGTGTGTGAAGCCGCCAACCGGTTCCAAGTCTCACGATAGCCGATCCATGACTCTACAACCGATTCATCTAGGAATTCACTTGATAAACCGAATATCCGGTAGCATCAGTTTATCGTTCACAACCCTAGTGTGCACATGAAAGCGTTAACTTGTGCGTTAAGGTTCAGATAAATAACAGGGAAGGGCTTAAAAAACAGGACTTCCGCACATCACTACGGGACTCCAAATAACTTAAAATCTTTTTTTCCACATGGAACACAAAAACTGGTCTCCTGGATCAAAGTCTTGTTTAAATTTAACCCATCCATCTCCCCTCCCTTCTGCCCTAAATGGCCCATCATGCTCTTTATAATACATCCATTACTCTAAAGGGCGCCTTCTGCGTTGGTCTCCCACGCCGAGGACCATGACAAAGTATTGCTATCTAACAAGTTGAAAGTCAGACCGGGCTGGTATTTCCAGTGATACTTCTTCAAAGAAGGTTTTTCACCTTGTCTGCCAACTCCACACACAGTACATCCTGAACCCATTCTCTTTTCTGCTTGGTGAAGCAACAGAAGAGTCCATCTTAATGTTTCTATTCATCCAAATATGTTTGCCAATACACTGGTGCTCTTGACTCCAGAAAAAAAGATGTATTACTACACAAAGAGTTAAGTACAATTTTCTCAGGAATACTATTTAATTCCATGCATAACTTCTCATATACTTGACACGGGTTGTTAGGAGTAAAACTATTATGTAGCAGAGGTTGGGGCTGAATAAATTAGACATTTCATTTATTATGTCTTTATTGTTTTGCTGCATTTCAAAACCTTTTATCCACTTTGCATGATTGAACTTATTAACAATGGAGCCATTTCCATTTTGTGATAAATGCAGAAACTGCATAAATCTGTCCCTCAAGTCAGCCTCGACACCAATATCAATACGAAAAGTAATTAATTCAGAAATTCTCCTCGGCTGTTGCAAACGTCTTACTGATTTTATAGCGTGAAAGATGACTTCCATTCAGAAACTCCCATTGAGATACAATGATTCTTCTGTCTCTCCCAACAAGTTATAATAGCCATTTTTACACCTCATTGAGTCTGGAGGCAAAATTATGATAGCGCAGTCTTGAAACTATTGATGCTGCTGTCTATTTAATCGGCTAGATGAATTAATCCATTGGGAATGAGCAGAAGAGAGAGGAGAGGAGAGAAGGAGAGAGTAATGGCTTGGAAGAAGCCAAGTGGACGAGGAGATGGCATGGAATACACATTCATCACATGGAGACTCAGACCTCAAAAGGACGTGTTTTGGTGCGTCTTTCTGGGCGTGTGTTTGCAATTTTTCAGGAAATTGGGACCGACCGACTAACTATATATAGTTATATATTATATAAGGCCATTTCTTAGTCACAGTGTGAGAACACTTTAATCTGAATCAGGTATTATACTGTAGCAAAGGCTGACTGGCAGAACATGACAGATAGTTTTCCTGGAAAGAGAGGAAAGAAAAAAGGAGAAAAGCTGGGCAGAGAAAGGGTTGGTGCAATGATGGGGCCATTGGCTGGTGTGTGTGTGTGTGTGTGTGTGTGTGTGTGAGCCATATCCCGGTCCTCCTGTGGTCATCATTCAATGCACTACACCTGGAGCATAAGAGCCCCTCTGCTGCGGCCAAATGATCCTGCCAGAGGGGTGGAGGGACACAGGAGTGGAGGAGGAGAGATAAGCAGGAGGGGGGGCATCAAGGATTTAAGGGTGAGAGAATGGGGGGGTGTAAAATGTGCCAAGAGATGGAGGAGGAGGATGTGGCCACATAGATGTGTGTTGCAGAGAGGAAATAAAAGCGTAAAATTAAAAGGCAGACTCGATTTGGGTTCTTTTTGGAGGTTTTGAATGGAAATGGCCACTGCTGCAGTGATGTCGGCTACCACAGAAAGCTTCAATGAGCTAATGAACAATGTGAACGATTGCACTCGCCGAGTCAAGAAAGAAGCAATGCAATGCACTACTGTGGATGTTAGTTTGGCTCCGACACCTAAAGTAGCAGCGGTAGACCAGCAACTTCTGCTACAATTATAGTTTTTATCAATGGAGTCTGACTGCTTTGCAGAGTGCGAATGATGGCTTCAGCTCCGTGTCACAAATGGCCATCTGACAGCAAGAAATAGTGGTGACAATATTCTAAAGTGTCATTTAAAGTAACCCTTTGAGGTCTCCAGACTCCATTGATAAAAACAGTAATTTTACTTGCAAAAACAGGAGTTCCTGGTCCTCTGCTGCCTCAATCGGTTAGTTTGTTGGTGTTTGTGTCTTTCAGTTTCTGATCCAAACTAACATGGTGTCCTTCTAATGCCTAGCTTCTGTGCCGAAACTCTGCTTCTCCAAACATGGACCATGCAGACTGCTGTCAGTATACTTATAGGTAGAGGTGTGGACATGACTTGGACTCGAGTCAGACTCGAGTCATGAATTTTATAACCATTGACTCGACTTGACAAAATGTAAAGAGACTTGCAATTGACTTGGACTCATAACTTGACTTCACTTGGACTTGAGCCTTTTGACTTGAAAAGATTTGCTACTTTCCCAAAACCCAAAGATTAAAAAGTCTGTTACTAAGGACCGCTCTATCTCTCTTTGTGTAAATGTGTGTGTGTCTCCCTGTGTCTGTCTGTGTGTGTCTGACGTGTGCTATCGGCAAAACATCCAATCAAATTCGATCCACGTTATTTTGATCCGAACGCATCCATCCAATCAAATTGCAGGACAACCAATGAAGAAGAACTGTCAAAAAACAGCGCGGGTTCGGGTATAAAAACTACAAAGTGGTAAACAAAAATGTAATTACAATATGCTCTTGTTATGCACTTGTTGTTGTTTTTTTCAAATGTATGAATGTTCTTGCAAAAAACCCTTTTGATAAATGAATACAAATTTAAAAATCATACATGCTACGTGTAAATATTATTTCTCTGTTGTTAAAAGGACTCGAAACTCAAACTGTAGGACTTGTGACTTGACTTAAGACTTGTCGGTCTTGACTCGGGACTTGAGGACAAAGACTTGAGACTTACTTGTGACTTGCGAAACAATTACTTGGTCCCACCTCTGCTTATAGGTAATATGTGGCAACAACTGATCCAGAAACCTGCAACAGGTCACGTGTGAAAAGGTTTTTAGGAGGGCTTGGAAAAATAGCATTTTGACTGTAAAACATGCTTCTTCAACCAAAATGTGAATGTTTGGATTTGAATACAAAAGGAACACTACTGGGAAGCGACAGAATGATAAAAATATCAATGGACCTGCCCTTTAATATAAAAGGGATTGGAGAGAGAGTCAGGTAAGGACAGCCAAATGAGAGCGAGGAGATGGATGGAGAGGCAGCGAGACAGATGAGAGTGTTAATGTGGGTTGCAGGGACACATTGTCTCTGCAGCTTCTAGAGGATGGAGCGAAGCCACACAGACAAATGAGGGTAAGTGGAATTAAAAACAAAAGGAAGAAAATAGAGAAACAAAGCGAAAACTGAGAATGGAGGAGAGCATGAGGCCAGAGTGTAATTGAAAAAAGACAAAAAGCAGACAACCAACAGAACAGGAAGGAAAGCATTGTTGTGCTGCTGTCCAGTCTGGCTCACTTCCCAATGCATAATATCACAGCACTATTTTGGAGGTACTCTAACAGCATTCTGGCATTAAATAGATAAAAGTTAGCTCCAAGGACAACCCCCTCCCTCCCTCTCAAACTCACTCACCCTAAAAAGCATCTTTCAAAGTGTGTAGCTGGCAGAGACATCCTGACGCAGTGTGTAATTACTCCGTAATACGGAAGCCATAAAATGTCTTTGTAGTAAATTCTCCATCAGGTTGATTCTTTTACTTTGGTGTGAAATGGAAACGAAGGACGTGTGAGTGATTTACAGTCGGATTTAAAGGACAACGGGCCTCAAGCAAGAATATTTTCTAACTCTTGTCCAAAATCTCTCTTACTTTTTTTGTGTGCCGCTAGTTTGACCAGACTCTCTCACCTGCACAAGTAAAGGGCTCATTTCCACCTGATGAACGTCACCCGTTTATGAGCCGGTGCAGGTTCTTGAGGTTCTATTATTAACATAATCAACCGTCAAGTCTCGCTGCAGCAACTTACCCTGACAGAAATGAAGAGTGAGTAGTTTGACATGAAGCCACTAGATAGAGACTAAAATATGTTGAGGTGGTCAAGACTGTCACAGAGGTAAATCAGAGAATAATATACAGTAGGTGATGTTACACTGTCAGGTGTTATAAAGAAATATGATTCTGCAAACCGCATTAAGATTCTGAAGCAGCTGTGGCCCAATTCCAATGCCCACACTCACTGACTCTCAGAGTTTAAGGTGCATTCCTGCAAAATCCAGGAGGGCTTAGGGCTGTCCCACTGTCAAATCATCAAGTGCTTGAGGGCTCTCTCACAGAGATTTTGAACCTTTTACGCACACTTCCCTTAAGTCCTCATTTCTACAGACTTCACCTGAGGGAATCACCCTCAGGTAAAGTTAGTGTTAGTGTTGTAATGCTTAAACCAAGCAGCAAGGTCCTGAAAAGTGAATGCAAAAGTGCCTTAAACCTGCATTCTTTCTAATGGCCAGTAGGAGGCGACCCTGCTGGTTGCAAAAAGAAGTCAGTTTATTTAACTCTATAAGAACATGGCCCAAATTGTCACTTAATTTATTACATCACTAACCATTCTCATAATGAGTTTATGGTCTCAATCGCTATGTTTAGGTCCTGTTAAATAAAGCAGGATGTTCATTTAGTAAATTATGGTCCCATTTAGAGTAAAATAGACAATAAAGACCCTTGGATATCATGCCAAAATACACCAACAGACTCATAAAATCGTCTACACGGTACCATTATGAGAACTTAAGTAAGGATAGATAAAATCACCACATTTTTATGACTGTAACTCAGGGACTAATTGGTCAGTTAGTTATTTTCCCTATGAAGGAAACTCCTAGTTTTATTATTTGAACTTTTTCCTCCTACATTTGACTGGTTGCATCTGCTTGATATGAGGCATTCGGTAGCTACTTGAGATGCAAAGAGACACCTGCCCGTTGAGGCAGAGCAT
Source organism: Centropristis striata (assembly GCF_030273125.1). Classification (NCBI taxonomy): domain Eukaryota; kingdom Metazoa; phylum Chordata; class Actinopteri; order Perciformes; family Serranidae; genus Centropristis; species Centropristis striata. The sequence continues at coordinate 6,442,337 of NC_081529.1, read as the reverse complement.
CTGATCTCGACTCGTCTCACCTGAATAGAGAATGGCGTAATGATGAAATGAGAAAGCCATCATGGACCTTGATGAAACTGACAGATGGCAGCACCCAGCTGAGAGAGAGAGAGACAGATGTTTCTCCCAGAAGGACGGAGAGAAAGGAAGAACACATTCCTGCGGCCTGGCGTCAGATGTTACCTTGACAGGAGAAGAAGAGAGTCGAGTGGAGAAGACATGGGATGAAAGAAAAAAGCCATAAAGAGGAGACGAGAGAATTTAAAAAACTTTTTGCCATAGAAACATCAGTTCTGGATGTTTTTGTTGATATAAAGAAGGTTTCCTTGAGCCCAATTTGAACAGTTTGAAGTGTACATTTCTAGGCACAGTGCACTGTGTTTGGTGCTTTGTCATAAATGCTCACTTCAACATGCTTACAATGACAATGCTAACATGTTGATGGTAAGCAGGAATAACCTTTACGTTTGGCATCTTATTCTATCTTCAAATGGAACTCATGAGCTTGTGGTTTACAACATGGGAAGGCATGTATAGGATATGCTTGGTGTTCAAGTGGTTAAGTTGTGATAATATGGCTGCTAGACAAACGCAACATGGTCACCACTGAGGCTGGTGATTCAGCAGGCTAGTGAGCAGGTAATGCAGAAAATGCAAAGGCGTAATGACAAAGGAAAAAGATGAGGCTGTTGGGAAGACTCAAACATATACAATTACGAAGAAAAACTCGATATATGATGCGAATTACAATATATTAACTTACAGTCCAAGGCAACAAAAATACTTGGTTAGAAAAAAACAATGGTTTGGGTTAAATGTTTGGGACGAGAACTGTTTTTGTTGGACCCATCCATCAACCTCCTCCACCTCTCTCTGGGGAATGCTGATTGTGATATCCGTTTGGTCCAACACAAAGAAACGTGGGTCCCATAGTCCGAAAACACACATTGGCGACAAGCTTTCTAAAAAATATTTATATTTTATGATGTGACAGTGCTGTAGGGAATGGTTAAGTTTAGGCAAACAAAACCCACTTGGTTAGTGTTGGAGAAGGATCACTTCTTCAGACTATATTATTTGGCCATCAGACCAATGGGAAGCCACAACAATGGCATGGCGCCCCTCGACCCGCGGCCTTTCTCGCTCTTTATACCACGTCACTTGACTTCTTCCAAAAATGGAGCTAAAGGTGTACTAATAAGTGACGGAAAGGAGTCTTGATCAAGCTTCCTTACGTGACAAGCTGGGAGTGAGAATATGTTGCTCAAAGCTCAAGAAAAATGTCAGCCTCATGCTGGTGCAAGAAGAAACGTCCTGGGATCACCGGAGAATTAATGTGTGCAGCAAATTTCATGATTATAAATCTATAAAGTCGTTTTTGAGATATTTCAGTCCGGACCAGAGCAGTAGATCAACCGATAGTCCCTGGAGCCGTGCTGCTGCTGTGACTCAAATTAAATAAATCTAAAAAACAAAAAAGTTTGAACCATCATCACAGCAGTTGAACCACTGAATGAGGGGAGATCAGTCCTGTTTTATGTTCTCTTTCCCCCCACCTCTCCACCTCTCCACTCTCCATCTCCACCATCTCCTTCCCGCATCCCTTCTCCGGCATGGCATGCCTCTCCTAATTACTCCCCCTGTCTGTCTCCTTGTCTCCCTCTCCCTCCCCCCCACCTCCCCGCTCCCCTCCTCACCTGCCTCACGTGTCACCTCCGATTGCACATCAGCAGCATTTATTGGCAGGCCCACTTCGACAACTACTACAACCCAAATCCTCTGTGTGTCGGTGTGTGTGTCTGTCTCTGCGGGTGTGTGATGTGATGGGGGGGGGGGGGGGTCCTAACTCCTGGCTGCTGCTGTTAATGTTGTCAAGCAGGCAGGGAAACCACTGCTGAATGAATAATAAAGCAAAGCCTGGCAAGGGGATTGGAGGAAATCACTCAAACACACCTTCTGGTTTTTATCTTTCTGCCATTCACTCCCTTTGTTTCATGCTCTCTCTCTCTCTCTCTCTTTCCCTTATCGTCTAATCGGATCGCCGTTCCCTTCATCCCTTTATGTTCTGTGAGAAGAATCTTTGGAGTATTGTGCATGTACTGTACAGCCTCAAGCTATGTGTGCTTCCCCTACACACACACACACACACACACACACACACACACGCTGACATGCAGTAGGGAGGTGTTGAAGTTTTGATGCAGGCCTCTGAGCGCTGACTCCCGTGGGTGCAGCCGCTATACCCTTCAGGTGGCAACAACAAAGGTCAAAGTATTGATCATTATTCATTCTCACGAGCTCTGAGTTAGTGAGAAAAGTCTTTCTGTATCTTTTTTTTTTTACACACACACACACACACTTCCTCTCCAGAGCTTGACGGTCAGGCAAAGTAAACACTCCTACGTTATGGTTGTACTTTAGGCTATACAGCAACGGATTCCAATACTGATTACATTCAGCCAACACTAACAAATCCCACTCACATATATGTTCATATATACATGCCTACACAAACACATACATATATAATGTACTTTATGTAATGCTTCCCCCAGGCAGGTTAATGCAAATTAACAGTGTGAGGTCACAACAGTACAGAACATTATTAGTATGATTATATTTGTGCATTTGGGCTTCATGTGTGTTACTGTAATGTAGCAGGTCAGAGAGGTTAATGCAAAGGTATAATAACTGAGTCATGACGTTACTGTGACAAGTACCTGTGGATGGGAAAGTGTGTGTGTGTGTGTGTGTGTGTGTGTGTGTAGGGGGATGAAGAGGCCAAAGGGTAAGCCAGCGGCAGATAGAGGCACATTTGCAAGAGGCTGTTTGATCCTGCAGCTCTGCATGAGAGCATGAATAAGAAACTGAACATGAAATTGAATCCTGAGGTTGTTGATGCTCTTTTTTCAACAGAGCAGCTCAAACGGTTCTTCTCTTTTCTGCTGCTTTCCTCTTCTACTTCTTCTCATTTTTTCTTTTCACTTCTCTGCTCGTCTTCTCTCCTCTCTTGTTATTCTTGTCATCTCTTCTTTTCTCAACTCCTCCTCCTTCCTCCTCTTCTCTTCTCTGTCCTGCTTCTATTTTCTTCAGATCTCATTTTGCCTCTTCTCCTCTCCCCCCTTCCGTCCTCTTTTCTTTTCTCCTCTTCTTCTCCTCTCTTCCTTTCTCTTGTCTTTTTGCCTCTCCACTTTTTCTCTTCTTTCAACTTGTCTTCACTGCTTTTCATCTTCTTGTCTTCTTCTTCTACATTCTTCACATCTCCTTTTTCCTTCCTCTTCTTTTCTTCTCTCTTCTTCTTTTCCGTCATATTTTCACCTCACCTCCCTACTTCTCTTCTTTCCACTTCTATCCTCTCTGCTCGTCTTTCATCTTCTCCTACATCTCTTTTTTCTCTCTTTCCCTCTCTCCTCTTCTTCTCTTTTCCTCCTCTTCTCCTCTCTTCCTTCCCTTACTTCTCTTGTCCTCTCTCATCTTCTTGAATTGTCTTCTTATCTTCTTTCCACTTCTTCTCTTCTCTTCTCTTCTCTTCTCTTCTCTTCTCTTCTCTTCTCTTCTCTTCTCTTCTGTTCTGTTCTGTTCTCTTCTCTTCTCCACTTCTGTTTTCTACTCGTCTTGTTTTTTTTTCCTTTCTCCTCTTCTGGTTTCTTTTCTTTTCTTGTCTCTTTACTCTTCCTACCCACTTCCCTTATCCTTCCATCTCTTCCACAAATTAAATTAGATAGTTATATTTAAATCAAAACATCCGTCATTTCATTAATATTTAAAGTGTCCACTGGCCAACTTGTTCCACTGGGATTTTAAACTTTCCATTAGCTGTGTAACATCATTAACATCAACACTAACCACTTTGGCTACAAACACTCCAGAGCCATAATTTAGTTTTGAGTTAATGTTTCACATTAACATATTTTCCAACTAATATTCTAAAATCCAAGATGATGCAGGTGAGTCTCGGTCTGTAGTCTTCTTCAAGTTAATCAACACTTTGATGTGTTTCTGCAGAGGGAGCAGTGAGGGCGAGCCTTTCTTACGGAGATTTATTACGCCTGTTTCCTGAGAAGTCATGAATGATGCAGTTTGTTCAAAGGCTCTGCGACACTTCACCCAAACTACTCAATTATAACCACGCACTGCGACTATCTCCTCCATAAAATGCACCGCAGCTAGTTGTGGATGAACTCGTTTTAATCCAGGAATTAAAATGAAACTAATTTCTCTTTTTGCATGACATACAGTGAAGCACGCTGTGACGTTTTATCGTTACAATGAGATAAGAAGACTTTGAATTTCTGGGCTGCACAGGGGGAAAAAAATCCATCATTTGCATGTCTTCATTAAACCATCTTTACTGGTGCTGCTGCTGCATTCAATGACAGCACCAATGGCTCAGCGTGCAGGTTGACTGAATGCTCTTTGATCTAATCACATCATGCCGTGGCTGTATGTGCACTTAATAAGTCTAACGAGTCACGGCGCTATGGGACATTAGCAGGGAGTGGATCGATGCACATGAGATGCCAGGGCATTACCTTGACTTAATTATAGCGTCTCTCTAGTGTCAAACCCAACCTCTCTCCTCCCTGGAGGCTAGAGCATGAGCTCATACTCTCTGTTACCAGTTTATTAGGTACACTAATGCAGTCTAACAGAACAGTCCGGCAATACATCCTGTATTTATGTGATAATGCTTAGTTTTGAGGTGATGGTTCAACTTTATTGACATCTTTATTGATAACTTTATTGATGGAAAAACCTCTGAGGCCCCATTTACACGAAGGAAAAACGCAGATATTCCCATGCGGTTTGGCCTCTTATTTACACTAAAACCCCGTTTTTATCATGGAAAACGATTATTTCTAAAAACTCTGGGCAAAGTGGAGAATTTGGAAAACTCCGGTTATGTGTTGTCGTGTCTACAAGGTCAATTATGACTTTTTCTATGAAGAATTTTTGATCTATGGAGGTTTTATATTTGTAAAACTTTCCTTGAGCCACAAAGAGTGATTTAAAAATCTGTGACGTCACAATGTAAAGTCAATGGGAGCTCAGATAAACTTCACACCCTCTTCCACACATACACCCCTCATTTAATGTACACTAATGGCTTTAATTTGCTGTTTAATTGATTGATGGGTATAATGATAGAGGTCCCTCCTCTCTACCTTGCAATCTAAGTGTTGTCCAGAAGAATCCTTCACCCGAGCGAGTCCTTGACTGAAATTAGATTTCAACTGCAATGCGGCTGGCTTTCACAGCACACCGTTAGCCAGTTAGCATAATGTGTGTTAATGGACCATCCACTGAATGACTCTTAAACCTATACTGCCCATAAAGAGCAAATAAAGTCAGACATCTGCAGGAGAAGAGAGCAGAGCAGGTGCTGTTTTCTCCACGAACGCCGGTCTTGTTATCGACCCTAATGTTTTTATAATGTGCAGCATTTAGTAGTGCGGTGACACAGAGTTGCCCTTGAATTAACAAAAGGAACACATGAACGTCAGGCCGTCTGCGACAGACAGTCGTTTTTGGTTATTATCATAATGTGCAGATGTGACCATGTGCCGCTGATGTAATTCAAGCTTGAGAGGATTTAAAGGTGGAATAATCTTTAGAGATTTTCTCTTTTTTATTACCTGACACGAGCGATTTGTTGGAATTTGATATACTTTGCAGCTCACGCCGCACACATACCATAGCACACACTCCCCTGTAGGAGCCAACGTCAAGGTCAAACGCTTCATTGATCATTTTTAGAAGATGCATGTGTGTGCGTGTGCAGAGATCTACTGTATATATGCACTATTGCATATATAGGTTGTGTTGGTGTTTAGAACTGAGAGTAGGAGGGTGGTTACATGTAGCATATATGAAGAAGTGTGGGTTTATGCTTGTGTGCATTAATTCCTTTCATCTGCTTTTTTTCTGTATATGCTGAAGTTGCCTGTCGATTTTAGAAATTTACAGAAAATCTTCAATTAAGCTACATTTACTGCCAATCAGATTAATGACCATGTTAATTTAGATCAATATTATCATCCTGTAATAAATATGTGTGTATGATTGGCTGTTTGGACCATTACTCAAATATTATTGTGCTCCATCTGTGACTTATTTGTAGCACTGGTTCTTCACAATTGGATAACATGGAGATTTATGATCTGAATTAGGACATAAAATATGGACATGAAATGATCTATATAGTCACCTGGTATAATATAAATGCCAAATTTATATGCTTTTGTACATTTTGTACACACACAAAATATTGCTTAGGTTCCCAGAAAAAAAGGAAAAAATGAAGAATTTTGCAAAAAAAAATAAAAACTAGATAAAATATTTTTAATTACTTTTTGAAACACATTGTTATTAATCATTCGCCAATTATTTTTTTACAGTTAAAGTCTAAATTTGAAAAATGTCCCATATGGCTGCTTATAATCTCCCTTCACTTCTACTTTAGCTCTGAAATCTCATCTTATCTCTCATAAGCATTTTCCATTTCCTCCCATCAGCAGCAAAAACTAATTTGAATAACTTCACCCAATGTAAATTAACTGCTGAACCCAAACTGAGTGAGCTGCTATGTTGCCTGAGATAAAGATGCTTGTCACCTCATTTGAATCATGTTTTGCAGATACTGTACTCCTCCTCTGGGGACGCCAGTGACCACAGACACTATCTAGACCCTCATGTACTCAGTAAAGCCTCGTGTTCCCTCAGTCTGCCACTATCCTCTGATTTTTCTGTTTTCTCTTACTTCCTCTGTCTCCATATATCTCTCTGCCTCTTTAATCTCCTGCCCTCTTTACTTTTGTTTTACCTCTTATCTTGCTGTCTCACAAATACTTCCTCTTTGATCAACGTCCCTTTTCCAGTGATTTATACACCACAAACCTTACCCTTTTAAAACTTTGGTTTTCTCAAACTTGGTTAAAAACTTTTGTCTCTCTTTCTTCTCCTCTCCTGAATACTCACCAGTTCTCATAATGTGGTGCTAGAACTCATATTGCCTCTGAAGTCAGTCTCAACTATTCCCAGACACCTGTTGCCGGGGTTCACACTATTCTGCCAGCCAGGGCCGGCACCAGATACTGTGTGAATAACACAATCACCCCCCATCTCTCACCTAGATCTTCACTTCACACACTGTCGCTCTACGCAGCTTTCTCCTGGAGTGTGCGTTTGTCCAAGTGAAGGTTTTGCCAATTTTTAGATATATTTCGGCTATATGTGTGCATCTGTGCGTCACTACCAGGTTGGCATTGGTCATTTTGACTGATATGCTTTAACTTTTTATGTAGTGCAATCATCAGGTCATTTTTGGGGTTATTACAAAATACCTGACATTCCTAGTCGTTTCTATTGTACTAATTAACAAATGGTGGTTATTGTGGTAAACATTATAACTGCTGAAATGTTGGCACACTCATTGCGAGCATGCCGCCAAGGGAGACTATTAAAACATGGACGTAGTGTCCGTGATGTCAACCCTAGGTTTCTGTAGAGCCAAAATGAAGCTCAGTGGTGGCTCTGGCTGTTGCCATCTTGGCACTCTTTACTCCCAGTTAATCCAAAAATGGACAGAGCAAAAAGTTATCCAACGTAAACGCCAGAAGAGGTCATGTGTCAGTACCACAAATTATGGCACATAGGCACGTATTGCGGCTCATGTTTCACGGCGCATTCTAAAAAAAACAGACACGTACCGTCCACGGTTGTATAAAAAGTCTGCAGTTTCTGTGGATTTATGTTGTAAAACCACTGACCTTAGGTTTAGGGCAAAAAACGCAAGAAATGTGTTATAAAAGACAGTTTAAACTGTAAATAAATGTACGTAAATGTCGGAAATTAAGTAGTTACAAGGGTCACGTAACTGCTGCAAGTTACGTAAAATAGTAACGTTACGTTCAAAAACATGATTCACGTAACTTACGTAAACAATGTAACTTAAGTTAAAATGGTTTATTTAGTTTTCACACAGGACGCAATCACTGCTCTCCTGGGTGAAAATCTGCTGCTTGTCCGACCTATCCACCACCCCTGCCTCCAACTAAATGTGGTAACCCTTTTAAACTTTGCTTGGATGTCAGTCACTACGACATCAGCAAGATGGCGGCGGAAACATTACAGCAGATGGTGACATACTAAGACATAGCTAATTTCTCGCTGCCTGTACACGCGACCTATATTGACGTTTTTGACGGGAGAACAGGCTGGACAAAGAGGTGGAAAGTGGGTGAGCTAAGGCGGGCTGAATGAAGCCTGTGATGGCACCTACCTGTCACTCAAACTGGCCACTTACCTAGTGATGCACACTTTAAACCTTAATAAAATTTAAACGGGTGAGTGATATAAAAATTCACCTGCCGTACAGTTGTCATGAAAGCGGAAATTATCTGCAGAAACCATGTTCTATACCAGGCTGTTAACATATTTTTGCTGTAAAGTTGGCCATTAAAGTTTATATGGATCTTTTGGAGCCAGCCTCCAGTGGCCGGTCAGGGAACTGCAGTTTTGGCACTTGTGCATCTGCTTCATTTTTCAGCCCTAGAGGTTGCTCCTCAGCTGCCAATAGTATGTTTTTTTTTTTTTTTTAATCTATATGAAAATACATGATTTACATTTAATTAGGGCTGTCACAATATCAGATTTTAACTACACAATAATCATGGCCAATGATAACAATATTATTTTGATATTTCTTTTTTTATGATGTCGTTCACCTTGTTTATTGCACATTTTTGGTTGTTTTTTGGGACCAATTTACATTCAAAAATTGAGGTTCGGGATATGGAGAGAGAGTGTGTAACTATATCTATGTAACAAAGCAAGAACTGAAATAAACTGAAATGATTTAATACATGCTCAATTACTTACATGTGTATTAAAAACTAAGATTCATCATGATCATCACCAAACATTGCCTAACCAACATGGCTAAAGCCAACGTGAACAGTCCTACAAATGGCAATAGCTGGGACAAAGCTACCAGTGTAATCTGTGGGGGAACCAGCAGGTGCTTTGCTTTCATGACAACACAGTGGACGGCGTTATCAGCAATAACCGCCATATCAGAGCAGCTCAGAGTGGTGGCGAGTGGGACACACACAGGGACTCACATGCATGCATGGCTTCCACAACAATTTGTCGTTGTTTGTTGTCAGCAAAGAACAGACAAGCTTGGATTAAAACACACATGGAGGGAGCGTGACTTCATTCTCTGGTCAGGACGCCATTACTCCTCTTTATCTTCTCATCTTGCAGAGAAACAGACAGACACAAAGAAATATGTCAGACATTCTTCTGTCACAACGCTCATACATCTTCCTCCCAAAATCACATTCATCTCAAATTTTCTCCCTCTATGCAGCCTTTTGCTCTTTTTGTCATCCTATCTTCTCAGTGTTGAGGCGTCATTCCTCTGTGTGTGTGTGTATATGGACAGGTCCATCAGTCTCTCTGTCCTCTCAGTCTCTTGGTATCTCTGTACTTCTGATATCTGCAGGCCCTGCAGCGAGGATGGTCCCTTTGGATCGAAAGGACCTTCTTATGTAGTATTGTTTATGCAGAAAGAACAATGATTAAGCAGGTGGAGAATCAGGCAGAGAAACAGACAGCAGACTAGATTGGATTGGGTTTCCTATTAACAGACAAATCATTGCTCTCCTCTTCTGTCTCATTCTCATTTTTGCTCTCAAGTATCATATCCACTTTTCCCCCATCTATCTATCTATCTATCTATCTATCTATCTATCTATCTATCTATCTATCTATCTATCTATCTATCTATCTGTCTGTCTGTCTGTCTGTCTGTCTGTCTGTCTGTCTATCAATCTATCTATCTATCTATCTATCTATCTATCATCTATCCATCCATCCATCCATCCCTGCTCAGAACATGTCATCTTTTCCATTTTTCTTCTATTCCCTGCCTCTTTATTTTTTCATCCATCTCCGCATTTCATGTTTCCCTCGCCATTCCTAGTCCGCTCATTTTTTTCTTTTAGTGGGAGAGACAGATGGAAAAATAACTGCTGAGACAGAGAAACATAATATCCCTCGCGGAGGACGAAGATGATGCTGAATAACAGCTCTTTTTTCTTAGTGTCATGATACATTTAGAAAAAGCGTGCCTTCACGTGTTTGAGTTTTTACATATTCTTTCAACTACCTTCAGTTGTTTTTATGGATTTTATGGGTCTTTTCAGTTGCTGACACAACACATAGAGTTGATTTGTTGAAGGTATAATGTAAAATGTTTTATTTCCTCACAGTATTGGCATACTGAAGCATCCCCTAATGGCCCATGACATTATTTACGTACAAACATCACATCAAAATCTTAGAGCGTGCTTTAAATCGATATGCTTTTTGCTTCAGAAGTACTTTGGTTTTGTTCTGCTGAGATGCACTTGAAGTGAGTCTCTACTTCAGCATTCGTTCCATTCAATCTGTTCCTTTATCATGTCTTTCCCACTCTCATGTCCGTGTCTATCAAGCCTGTCACTTGCACAAACTTCAGCACTTAATTGCAGCTCTGAACAAATAAATCCAGCACACTGACTCTCTGTGAATGCCAAACCTTGTCAAAAATACGCTGATGGTGGAACTTTGTTCTAAATGCATGATTTTATCAGATGTTCCTGCTGTGTGAAGACAACCTGCACAGTGCTGGGGCTAAGTGAAGTCACCTTAAACCTTATCATGTGGTTTAAGCATTGAACAGATGTTCTAACAACAGCAAAGTAATATACTGTATTTAATTTATTAGTGGGTAATGTAATCTGGTAACTTGTACCCCTTTTCAACCAAGGCAGGTCCAGGGTTGGTTTGGAGCTGGTGCCTAATCTCAAACCAGTTCCTCACTTTTCGGCTGCCAAAGAAACGTCTCTCGGTCAGGAAAACTGGTTCCAGATGGACACCAACTCTCTGCTGGTCTTAAACCACGATCCACTTACGTCAGGGGCTGGGGGCGGGATTATCGTGACAAACAAGACCAACTAAAACCCGTATCACTCATTTTATTTTATTTCTTTGACTGCAATGTGATTGATATGGGCTATCGTTAGTGGGCTAGCATTAGTGGGCTAGCGTTAGTGGGCTAGCATTAGTGGGCTAGCATTAGTAGTCTAGCATTAGTGGGCTAGCGTTAGTGGGCTAGCATTAGTGGGCTAGCATTAGTGGGTTAGCATTAGTGGGTAAGCATTAGTGGGCTAGCGTTAGCTTACAATGAGGGCTATCATCAACATCTTACGTTCACTGTTAATAAGAATGTAATTGATAGTTTCTGAAATGTGATGTCAAGGCCGAGGGACCAGGTGCATATTGAAAACAAGGGTAGGTAGAGGTTCGAAAAGGGGTTCAGAGGATGTAGTGAAGAGAGACATCCCTATAAAACTCGATTGCTCAGCTTGTTAAAGAACCTCTGAAAGGTCTGTGAGTCATTTTAAAGTAGTAGTAGCTACTGGTTGTCAGTGTCTAAAACAGCCGACAAGTTGAGCAAGACAGAAATGGCAGGAAGTCTGATTGGTCTCAAGAGGACGGTGGACAGAACAGAAGAGCAAAAACATTGCCAAATGTAACAGTTTGTGATATTATGGTGTTTTCTAAAAATTTCTGGCATTATCAAGCATTTTTTTTAGTAAACAAATTAAAATGAACAGGAACCAGATGGCAGGAAACACACTGCGTCTCTCTCTTGATGCCACCCTCAAAATAGTGTCTGCATTATGTTGGCTTACCTGGACTCAGGTTCAAAGGAAATACTCTTTTCTTCTTTTCCTCCCTGGAATTCATTTTATCCCTTTAGTTTATCCCGGGAAGAACCACTTCCCTTTGTTCTAAGTTACAGGATGTAATATAAATGTAATCTCACGTCATCTCAAAATCTGTGTTGGAAAAAGTAAGACCAGAACTTTGTTTTGTATAAAAAACAACAATAATACGAATACATTTGAACATTTTACAATTCAAACTACATGTTTGTGATGCACCACAGATACTTGATTATTCAACTAAGAGACTGAAGTGAGGTACCCTAAGGAGAATTTAAGAACGAGCAATGTTTGTTTGCATGATAAACAATGATGGTTTGCATGACTACTAAAAGCCCTGGTGGCAAAAATCACAAAGTACCAATGATCCAGTGAGGAATGTTGTAATTTTCCCCATTAAAAAGCCAGTCAGTCAGAACCCAACTAACTTACATATTCAGTTGAAACAGAAACCATTACAAAAGAGAGTCCCATAAGTATTCACACGAGTCTTTTTAATAGTGATGGTTCAGGAATAATCTAATATTTTTTAAGCAGTGGGACAACTGGGACTAAACTTTAGAGGCTTTTTAGGTGTGAAAAGTTTGATTATTAAACAATGCCATGTTAGAAGGAAAAAAAAGACTATCAAATCTATTTAGTCTCTGTTAACCTCTGACGTGCTTCCTCATCAGACAATAGCTATGCAGGCTTTGGGGGATATAAATCCTTAACCCTGATGGGAATGGTCTTATTTTCATTCATTTAGCTTTCTTTTCCCTACCCTGCACCCGTGTTCATGCCTCATCTAACATCGACACTCCCCGGTGAGATCCACCGTCAACCTCTAGCCTTCTATCACTTCACTGGCCCGTCCCTCCCTTTTTACTTTACTCTTTTGCTCTGTCTGCATTTCTTTTAATCTCTTCTTTGCCATTCCTCATTTAATTTCTCCTCTTTCATCATCCACCTCTGTGTCCCCTCACGGCTTCGCTTGTCACTACTCCATCACCCTTCCCACTCTCTATTCCCTCCTTCCTCCCGTCCCCCCGCTGAGCCTCTCGTCAGCCCAAAGAGAGCCGCGAGAAGCACCCTGGCACATCATTGGATCAAGGCAACCCCCTCTGCAGCTCTTGTACTCAAAGAAGGTGATAAATTTAGAGGAGTGCACCAGCAAATGGGTAGAAAGAGGGAGAGAACACTTGTCACAAGGTTGCATTAAGATTAGATAAGAGATGAAAGAGAAAGGGCACCTAACGGTTAAAAAGATTTAGTACTTTGAAGGGAAGGTTTGTAAATTGGACTGGGAGTGATGTCCCTGTGCAGTCATACCAAGGGGAATACGGAGCAGAGGACAGAAAGACTAAAACACAAGTTTCATAGAACTATGCAGATCAACCAGTCCTTATACAGGAAGACAAATAGGTCATTTCTCTGTGTCCAACAAAATGACCCATATGATTGTTACTAAAATAACTCCCGTGAGCGTTTTCTGAGGTTTTGTCCGGACTCCTGAGAGAAGCCAATCACTATTCAAACGTCAAGAGGTCTTTGTCAGTAACCATAAATCATTTTTAGTATTTGCTCAAACGATTCATCTGGTCATTTTTCTGATGAGTACAGTCCCTGGTATGTAAGAGCTTCTACAAAAAAAGTCATGATTAACTTGTACAGATAATAAATCTCTGCAACCTTCAAAATTATTCTGGCGGGAAAAAAAACATCCAACATCAATAAAACATCTATCATTAGCTGTCTCATAAATACAGTAGTTTGACAGTAACTGAGATAATACGGCTCTTGAAAGTCACTCCGTATCGCTGAGCGGTGGTTAATGTTTTAATGGCTCCCACACTCGCGCCATTCCCCTCAGTCCAATGCACACAAACACACGACGAAACATAAATCCATCCATCCCTCCCATGAAAACTTGTTTATGGCTTTCACGTATAGCTAGTAGCCCTTAAGTCTCGTATTTGTCCCTCCCGACCAACGCTTCCTAAAGGTCAGTGTGTGAGGCTTTTCAGCAATACCACAGGTGGAAGCAGCTGATGTTTGCTGTGATCTATAATCACTTCACATCTATAAGTGAGCCTCGGGGAGGATTCCTGGGCAGGGAGTGCTGCACCGTCCCACAGGGATATATAGCCTGGCAATGCCAAAGTGTTTTATTGTTGAGGTTAACGATGAAAGCAGTGGGGCCCCTTGCAGATTCTTTCTCTGCAGTCACTTGTGGACCATGCAGGTTTGCAGGATGTCTACACGTCTGAGTGTCACTTTGATTTTATATTACACCATCCAAAACCCCAAAACCTTTTTTAATTCAACCCCTGAGGCAGATTGAGTGAAATGGAAGCAACCTTTGAAAATAACAAGGGTTAGCATGTCCGGCTAACTAGCTTACTATTTCCAGTAGAAGGGTTACAAGTTACTAGGTTACATTGATTTGTTGGGTTACAGGTTGTGTTAACAAAGGCCCATTCATCACTTGCTGTAGAAGCCGGGGTCCCGTGCTCTCTGAATTTTAGCGTTTAGCGTTAGCAGCTCCTTGATTTAGCAAAGTTCACAGCAGCAACCCCTGTAGTTGGTAAATGCTACAGTAGAACATGGCCACCGAACACAGTTATGAAACATAACTGCTGCACTGCACAAACATCAAACTTAGTTAGCAGCTAGCTAGCTATGAAGGGTTATGGTGAGGGTCAAAAGACAGGTTTCGGGTTATGGTTACATCTCGTTAGGGGAGTCTTGTTTTTGATTGCTTTTTTGTTCTCATATTTATTTGCTAGAATGTCATGTTGTAACAGGGTTCAGTTTACTGTCTGTGCTTAATGCTAAACAGTAGCTACGTTTGGTGGAAACAATCCAGCAACTACTGATATGACATGTTTTTCTTATCATACTAATAATACTAAGGCTAACTAGCTATAAACTAAATTATTTTTATTGTCATGTCTTTTACATGGGACATAAATGACTGAAAAGGCAAAAGAAAAAATTCAAGGTCAAGCAGCTTTCGGCAAGTCTTTGTGCACCACATCCAATAGTATGTACCCAATAAGTGCATATTTAAGATTATTGTGTCAGCGTAAAACATTAGAAATGACTCATTAATTTGTTTCACAGAACTATTAGTCAAAAGAGGCCTTGTTGAGCATATTTCTAATATTTTAGATTAGCGTAAAAAACGCTGGTGTTAAAGTTATAGTGACCAGAAGTTTCAAGCTGGGTGTTTTGACTCCTGACAAATATTCATCATAAACTATGTTATGGTTTCAACTGCAAACTGAACATTTTGAGACATCTGCTGGAGAAGATTTCAGTGTGGACATCAATGTTCATCATGTCGTGATCACATCACAGAGTGTGTGCATAGGTACATGTGCACATTCATGACTGTGCGCATACTTAAGGGTCCTGGTTTGGTCCCATAGTTAAAGGTAGACGAGGCATGGGCCTTGTAATTTGTCACTGGTGATACTGAATGCCTTCAAGGAGGGAACGGTGGATGAGAATTAAAAGTGAAAATTAAAAGTTTAAGAGAAGAGAGAGACAGAGAGGCGAAGTGAAAGTGAAGGGGAGATCAGAGGGGGATTAGAGGACAGAGAGAAGTCCCTCGGGTGGGAGGTGGCAGAAAATTAGGTAGAGAAATCATATGGCTGGAAGGAGGGAGTGTTAGCAGAAGGGAGGGGTGAGAAAGGGTGAGCATAAGAAAAGAAGTCTGGCTGGTATGAGAGGTGGAGATTGATGATTATTAATAGTAATGTTTGATTAGCATGAGTGCAGTCAGGAAAGCGATACGGCCGGCCTTACCAGCCTACCATCACTGACCCCGTGCTGAACTGGGCGCCCATTTTTCATCCCAAAATAGTTGGAGAGGACATGTATAAAACAGAAAGAGCAGAGCCTCTGATCTTTTACTGGACATCCCTCTAGCACCTATCTGGCCCGTCTCCCACCTCAACATCCAGTAACCAGGTAAGACAAAGAAATATGTGGCATATTACAAGAAAGACACATTACAGTAGTTCTTGATGCTACTTTGTGATCAAGTACAGTGATAGATGAGACTAATTGGAGAGGTGATAGATAGAGAAATGTGTGAAGAAATGCAATTTACCTTCTTCTGCAGGCTCTTCTATAGAATGAGATTAGATTTAGATACAGAGGCAGTATATCAACAAGGTAATTACTTTCTGATAGCAACGGTTTGCTGCCAAAGGAGGAGGCCATTTTGTTGCAGTGCTTGCTTGTGATCACTTTCAAGGTCACATTTTAATTACACCTAATGAGATTGAATACAGTCTCCACCCATGCTCCAGGGTACCGAAACTTAGTCAAAATGCTGATGCAGTGAAAGGCCTGAAGCTCTTCTTGAGAATTAATTTCTATGTACTTCTGATTCTATGGCTGATCACAGAGATTTAAAAAATGTACTCACACAGCAGATGCATTATATACGATGAATATTCATAGACAGTACAACACTTAAGTGGAGGCAGTCTCGGTTAATTAATGAGGGGGACGCATAATATTTTGTTTGTGTGTCATGATGAAATATGTATGTTTTTTAACACTGTTGACGCTGTTGATTTCAAATGCAGATTAAATGGAATTTACATCTTTAATTTGTTTGCTAATATTTTATGCAAATGTGAATCACGGCTGCACACTTAAGATTGCTTTCATCACATATGTGTTTAGCAAAGTCACCTCATTAGAGTTTATTAGATTATTAATCTTAGTGGTGCCTACAGTATGTTAAGTGGGAATGTTTGTAACCATGGCAAGGCTTCGTACATATACATGTTTGCTCACATACACTTTTAGCCATGCTAGCAGCATATATATAAAGAGAGAGTGTGTATAAGGATCAATCCTACTTGGAACATCCTGACTTTTGCTCTAGCGCCATCACCAGGTCAAATTTTTTATTTGTTTAATACTTTATGACCAAATACCTTCATTCTCATCAGCCTCATCTGGGCTTCATGTACAGAAAATTACACTGAAGCATGCTAACATGCTAAAGTAAAAGGATTAACAAGGTAAATGCTAGCTTCACGTCTGATTTTTTACATTGTCATTGGGCAACAGATCCATACTATTTCACAAAATATGACTGTTCTATTGCTATACAGCTGCTTTGAACTTACAAACGTCACTAAATAATAACAATAGTTATAAGTCAATACTGACTTTTGGTTTCAAAGGGGACACAATCACAGGTCTCGATCGGTGAGAGTTGAAAGCTGTTTTTTTTACCAATCCATGTACATTTAACTACACGCACTTTGTTGCTCTTTATACTACAACACCTGACTTTCTCCTTCGCTCCCATCATAATAACTACAGCCACCAGAGAGTGCTGCCAAATAACAAACGTCAATATGGTTTGCTATTACTCATGATTATGTGGGTTATATATGAATTATAGGCCATTACTTTTCATAGGTATACACTGTAATAAATTATTCTGTAGTCATTTAATTTTACTTATTATATTTGATAAAATGTATTAAATATAAATGCGTCCTTGATTTTGAGGCAATTGTTCAAGTAACTTTAATATAAAAATGTTTGAGACAGACTCTTATTTTCTTACTTATTTTGATCACATTAAATATAATCTTTATGTGTATGTAATTCTAAATCAAGAGAATTTTAAATGAATCCAACACAATAGAATTAGTCCGTTTTTAATTGACAGGCACTTCCTGTTAAGTTGTTTTTAACTCAACTTGTAACATTTGTAACAGTTAGATTTAATTAATAATATTGCATGCAATCTGTTTCCTCAATTGTATTGAGTAGCTATTGTTTATCTTTTTTTTACAGTGTAATTACGAACAGTAAATGAGAACAGGGCAAATGCATTGTGGGCATGCTGATGTCAGCATTTGGTTTAAATTTCTGCTCCCTCAAATGCACAGAGACCAAAATATATTAAAAATAGTTAGTTTATTACAACAAGTTGACTCATGTGAACACAAATAAACTGCAATAACTGCAAATGCCCCTACGAAGCCCAGGCCCTGTCTCGCAATGTTAAGGAAAGTAAATAGTTTGTTTATCCGCCCTGTGATTAGGATCTGCCCTATATTCAACAGGTTCTTCCTCTGACCAGCTACACCCTTCCACCAAGCGTCATGACAATCAGGGCCAGGAGCTTTTCTGCGATCCTGCTGACGAACCAACGAACACACTGAATCTAAAATATAACCGTCATTTATAATTCACAAACCGACTCAGTCAGTAAGGAAGGCAGTGAAATTCTGTGCAGTTATGAACACACACAGACACACAGGACTATACAGTTGCCAAGCTGTAACTGTGTGGTTATCCTGTCCTGTACCTGCCAGAGGATTAGCCAGTGGACAGTGGTGATAACAGCCAGATGATCCCCAGGACTCTGTACTGCTTTTATCAAATCCAGCCTTTCCTTGCTGTGTGTGTGTCTGTTTGCTTTTTGCTTTTGAATGAACACCATTGTATGTTCTGGCTCTATAAAGTCAATAGACAATGTAATGTAAACTAAAAAGGTAGCTCCATCGAGCCAACCATCGAGCTTATTTGAAGATCAACTGTGCAGATCACTAGCAATTTAGATAAAAAGCTTTTATGGAGGAAAACAAAGATGCGTTCTTATTCAGCCATTCATCACGATAGAAATACCAATATTGGTGACTTTAGTTTGAACTTAACACAGCGTAAAGCTGCAGGATGTGTATGAGTCACATAAAAACGGTGATTCCACAACACAATGCTCATTGTTCAAGGCTTCTTTGCAGTACACTGACGGAGAAGCATATAGGAGGAAAAAACACACAATACTTTCAAAGCCTGTTTCTGTAGAGGACAAGAGTTCACTTCCAGTTCACAAACTGTAAGCAATAATACTGTAGAGGCATTTTTTGCAGTATGTTTCCTTGTCTCCATTTCCTCTTGTTTCTGCTCCCCAACAAACATACACACAACAGTCAAATGAACATAAGAGGCTCGGGTTTCTTGAAATACAAGTACATTCTTCTTTAAGCTTTCCACCTCTTCAACCCAGCCTGCTTGGCACTCTGTGTATCACACGTAAACACACACATATTCACACGTTCATGCAGCTGTTACAGTAGACTGGGGAGTTGGCAGACATGCAGTGTGGTTAGGTTTCCCACACCAAAAGAGATTGCCAGTGTTAGAGGACTTCCCACAAAGGAAACCCCAGTTTTACATACTGTATTATTGAAAGGGCCCACAGGTCAGTCTTAGACGGAGATATACCATCAATATCCTGCATCCTTTTTTTATGAAACATATTGTCTTTCTACTCCCTTTTTCACACAAGTTGAAGCATAACAGTTAAATGATCACAGATATCCTCAATGTTGTCCAATGAAAAAACACACCCAAAGGTTAGCAATTCTTCTATATTAATTTATTCAATTATTTTTTACTTTTGGGTTGAGACTTCTGAGCAGAAAACAGTGCTGGGAAGAGCCAGAAAAAAGCAGGGGCATCCAGTACAATTCAAGTTTAAACAAACGCTGGTTATAGACAATAGCCAAGCTTCCATTAAAATTTATTTTTCTGCGGATTTCCGAAAAAAATCCATCCACTATCGATATGTGAATATCAGGTATTGTTTAATCAAGATAAGCAGTAGGTGGCGCCACTTCCCCAATCACAAAACCATCATACCATTACAGAAGAAGGGAGCGCAACAAGATGACGTTATTAATAAAAGCACCAGTTGAAGGTCAAACAGTGAAAAACAAAGCAGACACTTTGATTAAAACATGACATTTCTAATTGTTTCCTTCCCCCCCAGCCCCACTCTTCTGCTCTGTCTGTTTATCAGACTACAAATGAGAATATGTAGCCCATAAGCACAAACTGCCCTCTCTGTTGGTGGAGACTTCAAGGGATGGACAGCGGCCCGCTAAACCTCCGTTAGCGACATTAGCTAAATGAATTTAGCAACCACAGACCCAAGGCAGCATCGGGTCTAACCAGGAACGACAAGTTGCAAATAAAGGAATTTCCCAAATTGACAAAGTTATTTCAACAACTTTACAGTTCACTTTCCCCCCTCATAGAGCATAGTTTTAGCTCAAATAGAGCAAACAGAAACACAGCTCCATATGATTGGTGATGTGTAAATCAGTAACTGTTTTAGTGCTGTGTCCCTAACTTGCTTCCACTGCCGCCAAATGGTCAAAAAAAAGCAAAAAAAAGTGAATGCAGACTGAACTAGTTGACGGAGAGAAAACAAAGCATTTCAGACTGAGATCAAGACACTACAGAGATGGACCGCGCTTCGGGTACAACCACAATGGGTCTTTATACTTCCCTTTAAATAAATCAATGTGGCTTACCTTATACACTTCCACAGGCAGCACACTGACTGAGAAATCTCGGTAAATCAATCTTATCCTCCTCATTTCACGGTGAATTGTTTCTTTTCCCCCAGGGACACCTTTGTGCTAAAGGTCAGAGAAGGAGGTTGTGCTTTTATAATGATAAAAGATTGGATGCGTGGCCACACACGTTGAGCAGTGTTCAGTATTGATCTGTGTGTGCAGCAGTATGTTACTGAACTAGATAACACCACACCTCAAAAGGAGCTCATACATCACGAAAGCATGTTACACCAATGAAAGAAATCCATGAACTACTTCTAAAAGTGGTTAACACTACATGTACCTGTTAGTATCAAAAACACTTACAGATCTAGCAAGGATACATGTCTTTATATATATATATATATATAGATAGATAGATAGATATATATTAGGGCTCGGACTCTATTAAAAGAATGTATCTAATTAATTAGAGGCTTTTTGATTAATTGATCGAAATTAATCGCATTTTAATCCCATATAAATATTTGACCTGAGAATATTTGAACAGAGAAGTAATTTTTTTCACATGGATTTTTACTATACCACTGAATAATTACTGAATAGCAACAAAATATTGTTTATTTTTGTTCAAGTCCAACAAACCAGTGCAATTTTTGCCATTTTTGCTAGTCCACGCTAGCTACCACACTAGCCGCTAGCTGCTATATGTTTTGCATTGAGGTGATATTTGAGGCTCGATGTGCTGATGTCCGTTTTTGTGTAATTAATTAATCTTAATTAACATGTTAAAGTCCCGGCCCTATTTTATATATATATATATATATATATGTATATATATATATATATATATACATATGTATATAGCCATGGGTATATTTACCATCTACTAAGTTATGACTTAATTTCTTTTAATTTGTTTGTATCCAACAAATATGATCATTTTCATGATGGGAGCCCTCTCAGGTCATTAACCGATTACTTCCCCACACATTGGTAAATATTTGACACTGATTTTAAATGGAACCCACATGAATAACATTATGTTTTTGTGGTTTCTAGCCACAAGTACAGCCAGATAAAAGCACAGTGTGGCAGACTGTGAAGTAGATTATATTAGAATGGTTTGCCCGCTTGAGGCGTGATGTGGCAAAACACTGTAGCATGAGTGATTTGTAGCAGATGGAAATGTACAGGCAACTCAGACTGTATTTCCACTGAGAAGGACAGGGTGATGATACTGGCCAGCTCAGCAGTATATGCCGTACAGAGGGAACAGTGATGATGATAGTACAAGGATGATGGTGATACACTGTCATTACTGTGACCTTTATATGAGACATTTCAGTCCTCCCTGCCTTGCATCAACATCAGAGATTAAAGGTTGAAAGGTTTTACATACATTATACAGAAGTATTCACTCAGCTTCCCTTAGACACAGACAGGTGTAAGTGTGTATCTGTTGTGTATGTGTGTACAAGAGCTCAAGGGCCCACTGCACATAAACTACAGTAAATTAGGTTTGCAGCAAAGTTGTTTATAGGATATTCTTTATAAGGTCCCAGTAGCCTTGAAAAGAAGGACCACATCTCACAAGTGCAGGTTTTAGCCACGCTGGCGTTGTGGCTCTGGGGATGGCAATGTTGTTAAATCTCACAAATCTTACAGTTTTAATGTTGGGAACGTATTAATGGTATCTATAATGACTGATCAAGGCCCCCAGTGTCACTGTGAACTTTCTGAAATCACTAAGGCACTGTAAAGACGGGGGGTTATAATTAATGAATCAATTAAAAAAGGAACACAGTTTCTTCCTGTATACTCCACATGTAGCCTCATTTCAGAAACAGGACAGCTCTTTCTATGGACATAGACGACCTTATTTGAGCCAGAGACACAAGATTGAACTTTAGGGACTAGTTAGAACGTTGGGGGCTAGCTTGAACTTTGGAGACCAGGTTGAGTTTTGGGGACCAACTTGTACTTTGGGGACTAGCTTGAACTTTGGAGACCAGGTTGAGTTTTGGGGACCAACTTGTACTTTGGGGACTAGCTTGAACTTTGGGGACTAGTTTGAACTTTGGGGACTAGCTTGAACTTTGGGGACTAGTTTGAACTTTGGGGACTAGCTGGAACTTTCGGGACTGCGTTGAACTTTGGGGCCTAGCTTGAACTTTAGAGACGAGGTTGAACTTTGGGGACTAGGTTGAACTTTGGGGACTAGCTTGAACTTTCGGGACTAGCTTGAACTTTTTGGACTACATTGAACTCTGGGGACTAGCTTGAACTGTAGAGACTAGGTTGAACTTTGGGGACTAGGTTGGACTTTAGGGACTAGCTTGAACTTTGAGGAGTAGCTTGAACTTTGAGGACCAGGTTGAATTTTGGGGACTAGCGTGAAATTTGTGGACCATCTTGAACTTTGGGGACTAGCTTGAACTTTGGGGACTAGGTTGAACTTTGGGGACTATCTCGAACTTTGGGGACTAGCTTGAACTTTGGAGACTATCTTGAACTTTTTGAACTCTTGTATCAAGATGTCAGAAGCAAAGTTCTGTCTTGGAAACATTACTTCTGTTCCTCCTCTTACTAGCAGGACCAGTAACACATGCTTAATAACACTGGACAAATACAAAGTTTCAAAAATCCAATTATTTTGCTCAAACATTCTCAAACACCTCGTCAGCTCTACTCAAATGTAATAATCTAATGCCTGTGAAAGCAAAGACCAGTGACAGTTTAACTAGTTGTTTGTTTGTTTAGTTGGATGCAGTTGAGACTTTTATTGATGTGTGAGTGAAGTGTCAATCATCTGTCATAATGCCTACTTGAAATAATGTGTCCAAAGCAAATCCCTGTTAAGGTTTGCCAACAACAACGAGCAAAGTGAAATCAGAGCACCACATCCTCTAATCCATATGTCCCTCACTCCTTCTCAGCACCACAACTCTCCACACTCTGCAGTGTATACATGCTGTATATGTGTGTTTGCATTAGCAACAGAGGACAGAAGGGCAACAGTCAAAGACAGGGGAAGGTGACAACTTCATGAGCTGCGATCAGTTTCGCTCACACACACGGTGTAAAAAGCCAAAGGGCTGTTAAGTGCCGGGCTCCCCTTTCATCGTGTGAGGTACAAGACGATGCTCCATCTGGTCTGGGCTGACAAACTGAATTCTCCTGTGGTATTTCAGACACAGCAGAAGACTCAGATGGCCTGTTAAACCCCTGCTGACATGGTGCTCTGCTTTCATCTGTAACAGCTCAGTGATATCATGCAGATAAAATGGAAGACACCAATATGAACACCACACTGGTTGTCCTGTTCCTCCCTAATTTTTCCCCTGTATTTGGATGATACTGCTTCCCATAATGCCTCAACTAAGCCTCCTTCTCTCAACACCATCCTGCTCTGGTATCTTTCCCTTTCTACACCTCCGCCATGTCTCCTTTCCCTCTCTCTCCCTTTGTCACTCCTCCTCGACTGTCACTAATTCATTCTGTCACTCATCACCTCTTCCTCACATGTCCCGGTTTCCTGCTCCATTTCTAGAGTGTCACCAGTGTAATACGAGAATGTCTCCGAGTTCTTTCTCTGCTCTCTAGTCACCTTGTTTTTGACCTTGTCCCCTCTCTGTCATTCTCTTCCCCTTCTGTGTCCCTCTCCTCTGTCTTTTTGTCTCCTCTCTTTTTTTTAACAGCCAAGATGGCAATGAGCAGCATCCTCAACGCTGATGACATCAAGAAAGCCCTAGATGCATTTGCAGGTAAAAGCACTTTTCACGGATCATTCGTCTTCTAGCACTGTGTTTTGTCTCAGGTGGACAATATGTGACCTGGGTTTGGCCCATATGTGATTGAAGCAGGTGCGAGTGTTGACCCAATCCACATTCCCATTTCTTTTCTTGGTAACACTTTACAATAACCAACTAAGTAATGTTTATAGATGGTTTAAAAACCAATTATTAACCATTTACAAAGTGATATACATATTTAATCTTTAAATGTTTTCAACCAATTTCTTAAAGGTTTATGAATCATTTCAAAATCATTAACATACTTAATATGGTTTTACAAATATTATAATGAGTGCAACTAAAACTATTAATAAACTATTAATTATAATGCAATTGTTTGTTAATGGTAAAGTAACTATAAACTTACATTAATATACCATCTATTAGCCATTTATAAAGGATTTAGTTAGTTAAACATTAATAAATTATTTATTTACCATTCTAAATGGCCTATATACGGTTTATAAATGATGATTAAACATTAATAAATCTGTTTACCATTTATAAATTATGGTTATTGTAAAACAATATCCTAAATGTAATACAACATAGAAACACAGGCATGTGCATTTT
This sequence comes from Centropristis striata, assembly GCF_030273125.1. Classification (NCBI taxonomy): domain Eukaryota; kingdom Metazoa; phylum Chordata; class Actinopteri; order Perciformes; family Serranidae; genus Centropristis; species Centropristis striata. The sequence goes on along the minus strand of NC_081529.1, from coordinate 6,417,857 downwards.
CCCAAAATCAAATAATACATGTCCTAATGTAAATCTTTTGTACTGATGATTCACACCAATCCAAGCTGTAAAAGCTCTCCAGCTGTGACTTATGTAACATTGTATATGGGAACAATGAAAGGGACTTCCAGAACTGGAGGCTCCGAAATGCCTCTTCCACTTTATTACTCTATATCGCTTTTGAACACATACGGTGGCTAACTAACACTGACAAATGTGGTACTAATTAGTTGTATGTATTTGCATGTATATCATGGACATACAGAAATAGACAGAGCTCCATGACCCAGAACTCTTGGATCCTCTGGCAAACACATGTTCTCAGTCTATAACAGTCACGCTGTCCTATTACAATTACATTTTTTGCCTTTGGGCATCCAGATGAACACAGGATCTGCAACTTTCAGCAACTTAAAGAAGAACTTCTACTCCACTGACTGCTATGAGACATTCACTGTATCCATGTGTTTGGGATTTTGAGTCCATTATCCTTCGGTTTCTGACAGAAAATGTGTATCTTTGAAACTATGACCTCCTTTTAATGGAAAAAGTACTGATATATTTCACCTTTATGTGTGCATACCCGTGTGCCTCCTTGTGTGCAGTTGCTGACTCCTTTGACCACAGGAAGTTTTTCACGATGGTGGGTCTGAAGGCCAAGTCTTTTGACGAAGTGAAGAAGGTCTTCAAGGTGCTGGACGCCGACAACAGCGGCTTCATAGAGGAGGAGGAGCTCAAGTGAGACCACTACATAGACTCACATTTAAATCCAAAAGATGATAATACTTGCTTCACATAACATATTATATGTTGTTTTGTGACATGTATCCATTCTGCTTTTCTGCCCCTGGACAGATTTGTCCTGAAGGGTTTCGCCAAAGATGGCAGGGACCTGACAGACAAGGAAACCAAAGAATTTTTAACAGCAGCCGACAAGGACGGAGACGGAAAGATTGGAGTCGAGGGTAAACTCAAATTCTATTATTGGGGGAGTCACGAGGTCACACATACACACACCAGGCAAAACAAATGTAGAGTCCCACACTCAAACAGGCCACTGTGTGTGATTCAAAACATATTTATTTAATGATCATTTATGCAAACTGCAGTTTCATTGTTGGTTTATGGTGAAACCAACATCTTTATAGCTACGAGATAGACACTGCAGTTATTTTCTGTAGTTGGTTTGAATTTCCACACTGAAGAAGCAAAACCTTAATTTGGCGCAGGAAATTACATCATTATTTTACTGATATTGTCGCCATCTGTTCAAATTAGCTGAACCAAAAAACGTGGATTTGTAAGTCACCCACTTGTAGACAGACAGATGAAGAAGAAAAACAATGGCATGGTTTGGTCCATAAAGGAACTGTGTAAAATGATGAGGGTTGGAAGTGTTTAACCTTGTTTTCCCAAATCAAACATTACAAATGGAATCAGCAATTACCAAACTGAGGGGCAAACATAACAAGTGGTGCCTCCTCTTCAACACAGCTGCTATTTTGGAACAAAGAGCCACTAAATAAGCACTTATCACCACTGTCACTGAATAAGTTAACAGGGCAGAGGCAGCAGTGTTGTAATGTTTCACTTCACCTTTTGGAAGAGCAGGTTGGGTCGCTGCTACTTGCTATGCTTTCAGTGTCAGGTCTACTATCTACAAGAAAAAGCCCTGATTAAGAGACATTTTTATCCTCAAAAACACACCTTTGAATACCAATGGTGCACATAAGTGGCACTATTCTGCTGATTTTTGTACAATAAGTCAAATATAAATATAATATATACATCTGAGGAATGGCAAAATCAAAGACCCTCCATTGCTTTCCAAAAAATGAGACTGTACTCCCCCACCAAAAAAAATACCCCATAGGCCCATAGGACCATAGGTACAAGCAGCTTAATGCTAATTACCCATATTTATGTTTGCGATTATGCAGCGACCTATTATTATTGGTAAAAAGTGTATAAAATTATTGGGAAATGCACTTTATTACATTATCGGGAAGTTATTACATTATCAGGCTTTATTACATTTTCAATGGACTCAAGTGCAGATTTTTATGACATTATCGGGGTTATTACATTATCAGGAATTTATTACATTATCAGGTTCTACAAGGACTTATTGGTGAAATTACATATCCCTCCCCCTTTTGGCTCCACCTTCCTGCCTAATACTTTTCATACAGTCTCTAACTACAAATTGTTCACACTATATATTATTTTTTCCCAAAGCGAAGCATAACTTTTAGATTGATTTGGAGACTTGACATGTGGTGGACGTCACACCATTTTTCACCGTGATGAATCTGTAAACATAGAGAGAAATAACTCAACCTGACAACTTTTGCTTTTTCTTCCTCTCTTGTAGAGTTTGCGGCCCTGGTGAAAGAATAAACGGTCACCTCTTGTGACTGCCTCGCACTCCAAGATCACCTCCCAACTATCGCTACATCCGGACACCTGCTGGCCCCCTCTCCCTCCCTAGCACCTACAGCACACCACCCACCCTGACACCCAGCCCTCCAGACTGCAGCTTATTCCTGCTACACACACTCCTCTCCCTCACCCTCTCCCCCACTGCTATCTTCACTTAGTGTGATCCTGCACTATAAGAAGTAAGCTGTGGTGTGCCATTCCCTCACACACACACATACACACACCTCTTGAAATGTCCCGACTGCTATATCCATCCTATTTATTTTATCCTTTTTATACAAACTGTTCTTGTTTCTGTTAATGTATAGATATAAAACATGCCTGCAGGAATAAACCTCACATTTTAAAGCATAAAGTAGATATTTAAAGAAAATAGAGATTATAAGAGAAAGACCCTCTTTCTTTTTCTTTGCCAACACTTTCTCTCCCACTTTCCCTTTCTTTCTTTCTTTCTTTCTCCCTTTTTCTCTTCTCTCGTCGATTTCACTCCTGGCACTGTTGCCTTCCTGCATTCGCTCCCCTCCTTCCCTTCTTCTGTCACCATCACCCCCTCCATCCATCCATCTATCTATCTATCCATCCCTTTCTCCTCTGGTAATGAGCTGTTGTAAAACATACCAAAAGAAGAAAGAGGTCAAGCTGTGAAAGAATAAAATAAAATGAGAAAACAACAACGCCTCGAGAACATTGACTCACTAAGTCTCCTCTTTTAATTTCCTCCTTTGATGTGATGCTCTTATCTGATTCTCAATTCAGCTCTCCTTCTTCCCTGTCTGTCAGAACGAGTGAAGCATGTCTTGACAGCACCCTAATAATGTATTAAGGGGTGTGCTTTAAGAAGGTCAAAATTACCCTTCAGAGTCATTTGTAAGGATTCATTAGCATTGGCTGTGTCGTCTAAGTAGTGACAGGAGAGAAAGACAAACTGCACAATCACAGCTCATCTTTCTGCAGTATAATCTGCATTATGAATGTAACTTTGCTCAAAGAGAAGAAAGAGGCTGTGCTAGTTTAGCAGAACCATGCTGTCAAGCCATTAGCAGAATTGGATTCAAGCTGAGGTTCAATTTGGGTTAAGTATCCCCAGCGGAGGACCCAAACAGGCAACGCGGGAATCCTGATCTTCTTTAGTAGGCCATTTTACTGCCTGAGCAAATAAACACACATCTGAAGCTTAGAGGCTATCACTTAAAAGACTGTTTAGTTCAGTGGAGCTCAGACAAACTCACTTATGGATGGATTACTGAATTGGCCTATGGGGTACAGGCCCGAGGGCCCAAAAGGGTCAGGGGCCCCCGAGACCAGAGCCTCTGTTCAAAGAGATGTGAGTCAATGAAATGACCACAAAGAGGTGCAAAACAAGCACAAACACATAAAAAAACTAAAAAATGACACAAAACAACCACAAAAAGACTTAAAACAACTACAATAATATTAAAAAAAGACTAAAAAGAGACACAAACGACCATAAAAAGACTCAAAGTAATGACGATAAGGAGACAAAACAGACAACAAAGAAATTCAAAATGACTCAAAAAAGACTCAAAACAACTACAAAGATATTAAAAAAGACTACAAAGGAAGAAATAAAGGCAACAAAATGACTATAAAAACACTTAATATAGTAGAAACAACTACAATGAGACGTAAAATGATCGTAAAGAAACAAAATGACTACAAAGAGATGTAGATGTCTTTTTAAATCTCTTTGTGGTTGTTTTCAAAACCAATTAACATAAAAAGACTAAAACAAAAACAACCACAAAGATGCAAAAGACCTTAAAAGGTCTCAAAATAACTACAAAGAGTCTGAGAATGACCACTACTAATGTGTCCATTAACTCACTACAGGTCCCAACAGACTGTTCAGATCAGTGTCATTCATAAAAAAAGACAACTAAAAACTTGTTGTTTTTAATAAACTTTAACTTTTATTGTTTCTTATCAACATTATTGTTATATTGATATATGAAAAATACTAAATATTTAAAATCAGCGAGTCAGGAGCTTTAACTAATGGTGCAATAAAATTATTTTTTAATAATGTAACTACTTATTTTTTATTCTTGTTAGTTTCTATTGCATATTACATCAATATAGATCAATGTTATCATTAAGACATCAGTAAAAAAAAAAAAAAGCCACCTGCTGATAAAGTGAAACTCACTGGTTGAAGTAATTATATGATGCTATAAAGATGGTTTTACATTATCCATGAATGCATTGCATTTTTCATCACATTTCTGGCTCAGAATACATTTTTGTGTCTAATTTCTTACAAGATATCACATTATAACGCCAGAGGTTACATTTTCATTTTCTACAAGCCATTTTCCAAAGTAAATTAGTCATGCAATTAATATGTATTAATGGCCTTAATTCGGCGGAACATGTAGATAAAAATGGCTGAAATGCAATACAATAAAAACAGAGAAAATATTATTTATCACGCATCCCTGAGCTTTTAATAACACCTGTCAACACTGATTCCTCACATTAACTGTACACTATTAACACCTCATAGGCAGTTATCATTTATTCCTACTGTAAGTCATTCACCAGTCAGAATTTTAGTGCAAATAAAACATAAAGGTATGATTATTTAAGAGCAGGTAAGATCAATTTACATATTAGTTTGTGCTACGTGAACACATTTACATCACAATGATTGAGTTTTACTATTATACAAATATTAAAACCAGAGGCAATTATGAAAAGTAAACAAGAATAAAATCCTTATAGAAACATGATGATGGTTGCCGGTTCACCGAGACCTAAAATACATCTACAGTCCTTGTGGGAACCCGAGAATGATCAAATATTTATACATTTTTTTCTCCTCTTTCTCCAGTTTTATGTGTATCTTTGGCAAATATAGAGGCACTCAAGGCCCACTTACTCACATTCAACCACATATATACTCTGTTATTTCCAAGGTCAAGAATGAGCTGTGTTTCAGGGTTAAGACGTCATCGTCGATACAAGATTGGAGCCGATCTGTCATCGGTGTTTGTGGGCTTCAGCTTCACTGTGGCAAACGGGTTGGTACCCCTTAAAAATAAAAATAAGAAGGAAGGTGGGGATTAGATGTTGGGGGAAGATAAAAAAAAATGGGGAAAAAAAGGCAGAGACAGAGTGGAGGAAAGCAATATCAGAAAATAACATATTTGAGCCTAACAGTGAAGGTCATAACAAGAGAAATGAGAAGTTCATTTCACACTGTACAAGCATCATCTAGCAAACTGTTCACCTGAAGTGAGAATGATAGTGAGAGCGATAGTCACGGCTCCCAAATGGCCATAACTGAAATGGTTTCAGTACTAAACTGCACTTGAAACTCTAATGGAAGGAAAGCAATTCTGTGCCATTTAGATCACCGCCCTCATCTGTTGTTCTCTCATTTATTGGCTTCATGATATACTTCAAAAATATCATTATTTCCTGTAGAAGAGAACACAAGTGCCATTTAAACATTTTACAAACAGAGAGAGAGCCACAGGCGCATCAATCCTACCTCGGGAAGAGTTCTGGTTGTCCATGTGGTTTTGATCTCTGTTGAAGGATAATATGAGAAGGGTATATGGGTGAGTAAAAGCAAATGCAACCCACAACATGCAGACACATGCACTAATGGAGGCTCAGCAGGCCCTCGACCCCACGACCTGCTGCTTTCAGTCGGTCCTCCCACAAGCTGCTCATTGATGACACACACACACACACACACACACACACTTCAGAGTGGGTCCAGTTCACACACACTGCTGAATCTGGTTTTTACAATAAAGATAAACAACAACAAACAGAGACATCAAGGAAAATGCATCGATGTCACAATGTAAAAATTGTAAATGCATCTCCAAATATGTGGTCTCGTTCTTGGCTATTAAGAGTTAAATAGCTCTCTTATTGTCCCTTCAATATATCAGTGGAATGTGATTAACTTTAAAGGGATAGTTTGAATTTTTTTTAAAATATGTTTTTTTGCTGCCCCCATCCACTACAGCAGTGATTCCCAACAGGGGGGGTGCCAAAGATCCACGGGGGGGTCGCGAAGCCCTCTTGATTTTAAGGGATGTAATAAATTGAATGCGTTAAATACAGATAAGTCAGCATTTAATTCATTAGTGGGACAAAAACAACTAAATAAGGGCTACATTAAACGTTCATTCATTTATTTAAATAGACAAATCACTATAGAAAAGTTTAAAAATAAAGGCTATATCACGAGAATAAGGACATCTGTAACATCCCTCCTGCAGTATACACAGGTAACCTCACCTAGTGGTAACCTCACCTAACAACAGAAACACAGAGCTAATGAAAAATGGTGAAGTGTCATGGAGACGAAAATGCTGAAAGAGAGGGTACCATGAAAGTCACATTGAGTTCGGCTTCATAGAAGCAATGGACAATGGGGGGGGTCACCAACATAACCAACTATTTTGATAACTGATTAATCGTTAATTAATCGAAAAAATGGTAGAAAATGCTGTTTTAACCCTGTCTTATATGGAGATTTCCTGCTTTCTTCTGTTTTATATCATATTAAAATTAATATATTTGGGCTTTGGACTGAAAAATAAGTCATTTTAACCCTCCTGTTATGTATCTAATATAATATCTAATATTCAAAAATCTAAGAAAAAAAAGTTGAATGTAATTTTTTCATTAAAACAATTTTTTTTTAAATATATATATATATTTTCAAAATCAAAATCATGTAAAACCATTGGATTTTATATGTAGGTTTTAATATGCATTTTTTATGAATATCGATGGACAATTAAACATGTCCTGGGTAAAATTGACCCATGAACATTATTGCTGTTCCTGAGAAACGAACATAATAGGAGGGTTGAAGACATCACCTTGGACTTTGCAAAACTGGGACGTCATTAAGAAAATAATTGTCTGATTAATCAATAACAAAATAAACTTCTACCTGCAGCCTTACTGCCTGCTTCTCCAAACTGGAGGCATGCCAACCGCCATCTACTGTAGATGATACACTGACTATGGGTAAGAAACTCATACAACCACACTTTAAAAAAAAAGGAGCTATCCCTTTAATGTCAATATGAAGAAAATATCACACTTCAGCAGGGCCATGTGTTGCCTTGAGCTCTCTGCATGTCTCTGACAGAAACAGAAGTGCTACTCAAACCAAAGAGAAAAGGCACGGACAGTATCATCACACTGCAGCACCTTAAAGGTTATGCACCAGACCTATTCAGTCACAAGGACTTCAAATAGGTCCAATGGTCTCAAGTTTCAGCATGCCAAAACAAGAAGCCACACACACACACACACACACACAACCTCCTCGGCCAAACACCATCAGCAGCTGGAGCTTCCTCCCTGCATCCACCAGAAGGACGGGTGTGGAGCCATTGAGAACAGCACATTGCTACAGTGCCCCTGCTGGACAGACTGGCAAACACCATCACAGATTTACATACACACCACGCTACTTCACTGTTAGATCATGACAGTACAGTACCATTATAAATAGTAACTAATAGTGTTCAGTGAATCATTTACTAATTATCTATAGGTCAGTAAAAAAGCCAATGAGAGCACTTTTGTGGTTAGCAGTTGGTAAAAACCTAAACCATCTGATTGATTATTAATTTTTTTCATTATTTAGCTTATCAACACAACAGCTACATACTTAACTAATGATTTATTAGCACTGGTTTATTATGAAGGGAGCATTTATGAATGTATAACCAGCAACTGTATAATTAAGAAATAGAAAGGATGAACATTAACCAATATGATTTTCCACAACCTCTTAATCCCAAAGCTGTGCTTATTAATGGCTGACTTATTCGTTTGATTTATTAAGTACTAATAAAGACCTTAATTACAACTTATTGAGGCTTTATTAACAGTGCTTTGTAGAAAAGTGGTCCCTGAAATGTTTTTTTAAAGCTGCAGAAGACAAATACTCCCAGCAAACAACCTTTCCTGTGATGTGCATTTATAGATCATATAAGTAAAATATCTGATTAATCGATCAGCCACACTGATTGATAATCACACTGACTGACTGGCAGCCATACCTTTTTTTCTGATTTAGACTCAGTCCGTCTGTCAAGGGTCGGTGTGATTGGTTGCATCTCTTGCTGTTTACTTGAAGACATTGGTGGTGGAGGTGGAGGGGGCGGGCCTCCGTTGTAGCTGCTGCCTCCTGATTGGTCGGGCATGTTGCTCATGCTGCTGCTGCTTCGGAGTGAGGAGCTAATGAAATGACAAACAAAACCAAACGTTTTTATTGTTTTCTTTGTTGAAGAAGTATGTTAGTTTTTCACTTAAACACGTAATCTCTCTTTTCTCCTGAACTGATTATACGAGATGTTACATATGAACACAAAAAATATGATTGAAAGCACATTTTTTAGATTTCATGTCAAATATCGTATATTCAGTGCATTTGATCTACATTTTATTAGCGGTGGAATGTGTTCACAGTAACTGAGCAAAGTTTTACAAGTTTAAACCTCTTACTGTTTTCCTCATAGCAATGGGTCACCCATATATCCTAAATAGTTCATCTTATTATTCCAGGCCTGAGCTTCATGCTGACCCTCTTTTAAAAGTGTCGGGCCCATAAAACAATAAGGACAGCCTGGGGCAGCTGCACAATGTATTCTGTATCAGGTTTCAAAAAGCGAACATTGTGCGGAAGCTTTTGGTTTAAAGTGTCTTCATCCATTCTTAATGGCTGCAAATGAAATATCAGTTTACTCTGACATGCGGTACTTTGGACTGTGGCAGAGGAGAAATACAAATATGAGGGAGAACGCATACAAACAGTCACGGTCAAGATTAAAAAGTACTTCCTGTGAGACAGAAGTGTTAAGCACAGAGAGAACAAGCTACATTGTTCAAAAACTCATCTGTAAAGGAACAGTGTGTTGGATTTAGAGTAGAAATATAATGTTCATAATTATGTTTTAACAAGGCCTATATAATTAGCTGAAACTAAGAATTGTGTTGCATGCATCCACCAAGTTGCATGGCCATGTTTCTACAGTAGCCCAGAATGGACCAACCACACACAGAGGGCCTTTTACCAGTAAAGCCAACATAGCGACTTTGTCATTAGATTTAGCAACTTTTCACACACACCTAGCGACTATTTTTCAAAATAGCGACTAGCAACAAATCTAGCGACTTTTTCTGGTGTTATTGAGACTTTTGGAGAGTCCTTCTTACTCTTCTTAACGAGCCGCAGGAGCTGCCAGTGGCTCGTTAAGAAGAGAACGAGTCTAATCAGCACAGTCCTCCCGCAGGAGTCTCTCTCAGCTGCAGTCACAGAGCCGGAGGGGATGTTAACCCTTTAGCAGCCAGTTTGCAAATCGTGCATGCGTGAAGTCGCCGCTGGCTGGTTTACAGTCAGTGTCTCTTTTGGGTCCGTTTTCAAGGAGGAGGGTTGGAATTGTGAAAGAAGCCAGTGCACTTGCAGTTCTAAGCATATTTAGGGTGTCTTTTACTCACTTTTGTCTTTCCCACAACGTTATTCCTCTCTCCTACAGTGTCCATTACAAGTACATGCACATGGTAAATTATGCTAAAATTAGTTGATGACATCATTTAGCGACTTCTAGCGACTCTTAGGACAGCAAACAGCTACTTTCCTTACTGAGGAGTTGGCAAACTAGCAAGATTTGCTATAGCAACGAGTTTAGCAAAGTCACACATAGGCAATTAATCTAAGGTGACCTGTCCCCGGCTAATGCTATCCCTGATTTTAGCATTTTGTGAATGAGAAAAAAAAATTATGTGTAGACTAGAACAACAGTTATTACGGTAGCCGGACGCCTTCCGGACCTTGACTCAAGGCTTGAGCACTCGGGGACCTGTCCTGCGTTATGGTTTGTGTGATTTTTTTTTTTTTTGTGGGTTGGGCTGGTTCTTGCCGTGATCAAGGTTTGGTTTGTTGTTGAGTCACTAAATTGCAAATCAGGACCAGTGCCTCAGACCCTGCTCTTCAGATAACTTCAAGTTTACAGTTAAAGTACAAGTGATAACATGGTAAGTAATTGAGTGGTTAAGTGATGATGTGCAGTGTGTTCCCTGCTGTTACACTTGATTTAACGTAATCAACGTAATTGCAGTTTCTTCATTTCTTCTTGATGACATTTAATTCTTTTTTTTATCCCTGAGCTGGAAATGTCCTTGGAGTTCATTTCAGGAAAAAAAATAATTAAATTAATCCCACTCTTCAATTTGTGAATATTAAAAATAACAATCACAGTTATGTGACAAGAAGGCTGTTAACATCTATACTAGTTGTCTGGCAACCACATGGTTATGAAGAGACTGAGCCTGGCCAAGAAATAGTCCAGCATATAACCTTCATAAAATGCCTTTTTAAGATTCAGGTTTTGTACACATTAAACAAAAAGTCACTTAGTGAGGTTAATGGGGGGCTGGTAAGCAGGCTTTGTTACCACTGAACAGAGCTAGCTGGTAGCTCTAGCTAGCAGTTCACCTGTTTTCAGTATTTGCGCTAAGCTAAGCTAAGCTAACTGAAGCATGTAAGGAATGACAATACATTTCTTAAACAGCCTATGTTATGACATGTTATACTTTTTTAATTTTAACTTTAATTTTATGAGATGTTTACCCTGAGCTGGTTGTGCTTGGAGGATCATCAACTGCTTTCACAAACGAGGCTGGAAACCATCCCTGACTGAAAACAGAGAGCCAGAAAGTAAAGGTGGTGAATTAGGTGTTCATGTCATGAAGACTGTTGAAAATAAACATATCTACAAGCATTAGTAAAGACAAATTAAGATGGTAAACATAGAAAAACTTTATGCTAAGCATGCATTATCACTGTAAGAATGTTAGCACACTTATGTTAGCATTAAGCTAAAGGAACCACTGTGTGTGCTTCAGTAAAACCTCACAAAGATACTAATTTCCTAGTTCACAATAAAAATGAATTGGTTCACAAAGGATTTTCCCCCCTTTGTTTGTGGGTGAGGGGTACTTTGAGTGGAAAAAGCTGCCAGAGTGTATCAAAAAGCATCAAAAAACAGCATTTGAAGATTTAGATATCAAATATTTGATTTAAATATCATATAGATTTGCTGTCATCCTTTGCATGGCAAGTTATTTTTAGTTAATGAGTCAGTTAATTTGAAAAATAATCATTTTAAAGAAAGATGAGCTATGAGTCTTTAACTGTTCATTCAACTTTTTCTGATAAATATTATTATTATAATAAATATGTTAATCAACTGGCCTCCTCATTTTGCTAATGTAACCCCCAGGCAAAGCAAGTTGATATCCCTGCTGCTGTCGACTCTTAGTCTTGTTTTAATTAATGTTTACTTTTGCCTTCCTGTTTGTTCACTTTGCCCTTAATATTCTTATTTAATATTCTGTCCATTATTATTTTTGTTTATTGCTTTTTCTCACCAGCTTATAAAAGGGGACCTGTGTCTACAACATGTCAGTAGGCCTACTGAAGGGTATCAGAGTGAAACCGAGAGCACAGCAGCAGGCTATTATATATTGTACTTGAGCTACAGACATATTTACAATGGTTACAAATAGAAAGTGGTGAAGCAAGAAAGACAAATGCCTCCACAGTCACATTCACACTCACAAGAGAACATCTCTCACCGTGAGCTGCTGTCAGCACGTCCGTACAGCCAGCCGTTCCTGGCCTGTCCCACCAGCACCGTGATCATCTCCCCCCTGCTGAAGGGCAGCAGGGTGGGGTTAGAGCCACCAGGCTGGTGGTCCGCCTTTGCCCTAACGGATCTTGCTCCTGTAGAGCGAGAAATGCTTCCCTGGGGAGACGGAGCTGGAGAGATGAGGAATGAAACACTTAAAGTAGACAGTTTGTTAAAGTCAAACCAGCTTCAATCGGAAAGACAGATCTCTGGTGAAATGATTCATTAAAAAATACAAACGGCAAAGATTTATTTCTTTAATTATAACCCTGGAATTCATATCTCAGAGGGTTAGCAGACTACTAAATGTCTTATTTCATGCATAATTATATTTGCTTGGATGGCAGGGGATGCAATTCATTAACTTATACCAAAGAGGCTGGCATTGTTTATCTCTTCAGTGAGGAGCAGTTGGGCCAACACGGCTGCTGCATGCAAGTTTTCAGTCGAATATGAGGGAAAAATGCTATTTAATATTCTAGAGATTGTTTATTGTCTGTTTTTGATACGTCGTTATTTTATCTATTTTTACTCCAGATAAGCAAGCCAAGTAATTAGACAGACTTTCTGCACAGGAACGTACAAATGAGGAGGTATGAAAGTGTGTGATGTGCAGAATTATGAAGAGGGAAAGATGGACGAGAGAGAAACAGATAAAAGGCTTAAAGAGTGATAAAGCTGGTGGTGGAGCGAAGGCACAATGAGCGCTGATATACAGGCCGAGGCATTATGGGCTGCAACAACCAATATCACAGACATAGTTTTTGGGAAAAACATAACATGAAATATGTGGTGCAATAAAAGTCTTTTCATGATGTTTTTTGTGTTGTAGCACCCAATAATTTATTCTTTTTCTGAAAATGTATTAAAGTTTCCGCTTAACCTTAACAAAAATGAAATGAAACACAATAATGCAATAAGTTTGATAAGAATAATGGATAATATTAAAACCTTTCAGGTGCACGTGTAGGTGTTCCGAATGTTTATGTTACCGGAGTTGTCTGTTAGATTGTGGTTGTTTTCATGAGGCACTGTTTTGTTGGAAATCAGGTGATATAGGGAGCGATGGGGAAGTATTCACAAAACATCTTAAGGTTTAGGTAGCTCCTAAAATTATAATATAAATAGGCTTGTCCGTCTGAATTGTAGGACTCCTAAAAAAATTTTCAGCATTTTAGTACCAGCTCCTAAATCTGAAAAAAGTTAGAGGAAGTATATCAAATAAACAATACTAAAATAGCTGGGGCAATCTTAGACCGTTAGACCCATCAACATTTCACAAACTTTTAATGATACTGAGCTTTAAAAAAACATTTATTTAGTTCCAGCCATATATTATCACACTCTTTTTTTTTGTTTTTTGGCTTTTGTAGTAATGGCAACTTTGAATTTTCCATTAATAATGTCCTTTCCACTCCCTAACCATGGGTGCTGTAGTCTGATAATTAGAAGGCTTCTTATGTGGAGACCTGCTAATTGTTAACGAGCTGCCACACATGTAGGAGGTGGTATTTCTCTTTGTTAAGTTAGAGACTTTTATGCCCATATTTTATTTTAAAATGTCCTTTTGGATGCAGCAACATGCCTCCAACATGACTTAAATCATTAATTCCCCAATCAGCCCAAGACTCAAGACAGGCAAACAGAGTTTCATGAAACATGACATCACCCATAACAACAGAGTCAACCCCACCTGGGCCCCGTTCCAGGTAGAAGGTCCAACAAACTCTGAGTCTATCCCTGAACTCTGAGTTGATTTACCCTCAGAAGGGAAACTCTGAGTTTCCGGTTCCAGAAAAGCTGATCTAAGTTAGTTCATTCAACTCAGAGTATGTTGAAGAAAACCTACTCGAGAGCAGGTTAGGTTCTCAGAGGCAGTTACCGCGGCAACTCAGCCAGAGCTGAAGTTACCTCTCTTTCTGGAGTGGGAAACCCAGAGTTTCCCTCATTTCAGGGTTAACACACTCAGTTTTCAGAAAACCCGCTTTCTGGGACAGGCCCCCTGGTTTCTTGAAACCAATTTACATCTTTTATTTATTTATTTATTTATTTTTGCCTTATTATGACCAGACAGCTGTAGATGGACAGTAAAGGAGGAGACAGAGAGGGGATGACATGCAGCAAAGGGACGCCGGTCAGAATCAAAGCAATCTTTCTGTAAAACTTCTAACTTGTTCAGATATCAACTATCTACTTTTACATTATTAGTATTGAGCACCTGAGCAGCTAAAAAGTTAACATTAAGATTTATGCTCAAACATGGTGTCAGTCAAGCAATATATCTAGTCCTAATAAATAGAGAGTTTGGGAATGAAGCCCTCACCTCGTGAAGGAATGTTACCCAGGGCCGGCTCTTCTCTGTTCTTCCTCATCTCGTCCTTCATCCCCACCTGGACAATAATCAGACAGGCACAAACACCATGGCTGTCAGTTAGGAGCTTAACAAAACATCGATATAGATTGATTTATGAATGATCCAACTGCATCGATGCAATGCCCAAACATTGTCTTGTTTCACCATCTTTTGTGGGGTTTTTTTAAAGATTATTTTTTTGGCATTTTTTGCTTTATTGATAGTGACAGATAGGGGGTGATAGAGGGGAAGACATGCGGCAAAGGGAGCTCAGGCCGGATTCGAACCCGGCTCCGCCGCAGCAAGGACTCAGCCTACATGGTAAGTGCTCTACCAGTGTGAGCCACCGGGACGCCCCATCTATTGTGTTTTTAATATGCACTTTTACAAACACTGAACACACAGAAAGAACTGATCTTGGGAATGGTCTCTGTTCTTTAAGTTAACCCATAAAAATAATGCAATGTGGCACTAAATAGTGAACAGAAGGTCTATTTTTATTCATTGTATTAAAAAGAAGGGATTGTTTTACATTTAACTATTGGGAAGAGCTCAGAAATAAAATGGAAAAATCATGTTTTTTGTGTGTTGATAGATATGTAATATGTTGTGTTAAATGGGCGTCTCATATCGATCGCAGGCCTCTGAATCGAACCGATCAATGTCGTACCGACAGACCATCAGACTTTGTGATATCAGCAAATATGGTATTGTTGTCCAATGAAATGATCCAATGACGGGCCGTAATCGAACCTGCGATTTATTTATCTGTTATCGTGTGTTGTGATTTCACTGTCTGTTAAGTATTTTATTTTCCATATCTTGTGTTTCCTGTTTTATTTTGTAATCACTCACCCCTGTCTCTGTTTCAGGTTCCTGCCGGCCCCGCCCCCCTCCTCCTCTGTGTGCACCTGATCCCTGATTGTGTCTCATCACTCCCCATTAGCCCTGTATATGACCCCCTTGTGTCTTGTCTCGCTGCCAGTTCCTTGTTCTTTCAAGCTCATGTCCCAGCATATCATAGTCATAGTGTGTCGTTTCTGAAACCTTGCCTCACCTTTTTGATTCTGCCTTTTTTCCTCTTGTTCTGGATACCTTTGCCTGTGTGACTGCCTGCCTGTGTATCGACCCTTTTTGGAAGAAACGTGTATTTGAGTATTGTAACCAGAGCCCTGTACTACGAAGCTGGATTTGAGAGTAAGCCAGGTACTTCAGCTCTAACTCTGGATTTTCAGTATCACAAAGGTGGTTCTCTCTTTTTTTTCAACTCATGCTGAGAAGCTAACCTGGATGGGGTTAGGGTTAGTGGTTAGGTGTTAGTTAGTGTAGTGTAAATTTACTACCTCTCTGAGTGAGAAAAGTGGATTTAAGGACCAAGTCGAAGTTCCTTTTAGTTTTCTTCATTATCAAAAATCAGAATACACTGCCTAGGTACAGCGGAGGAGAACTTTGTCCAATTTCAAAGGCTTCTGAAAAAAGGTGTCCCTCCAATAACAGCCCTTGTTCTCTCTGGATTTTCTGTCTGTGTGTAATATCATTTACTTCAAATGTTCCAGCCCATATACGTAGCGGGAACGAGCACGCTGCTAAGTCTACTTTTTAACCTTAAAAGGATACAACCTGTACTTGTTTATATTCAAATTCCAACATCTCTACTGTCTGACAATCTTTAAAGTTCATTATTCTGGTTTGAACCAGTTGTTACAGTTCTGTTCTGAACAAAAGGTCAGACTGTAGCTTCTCTAGTAAAGCAGAACTCTTATATTACAAGTATCATAAAATATACTACAGGAGCAGGTTATGTTCTCGATAAGAGATGGGACAGTTTCAGATCTAAATCCACTTCATGATAATAATGTTTAAAAGTCCGTTTTCAGTATAACAGTGTGTGCAGCTGTCAGGTTAGAAATCAACAGTAGTGTCTGCCTAAATTAATCATGTGCCTTATTTAGAGCAGCCATATTGCCTTTAGATGTAATAATAATTCATATTTTAACTCATAGAAGTGGGCGTAAAGCGATGGAGTATGAAGAGGAAAGCCTGGGCTAACTGAGAAAGTTCATAACCACCTTCCTGATACTTATCCTTGACTGGGATTGTTCCTGGGTATATTGAACTCGCTTCGTAGTACAGGGCACAGATCACATTATTAACCATTTACAAAGTGCTGTATACATATTTAATCTTTAAATGTTTCAAACCAATTTCTTAAAGGCATATGAATCATTTCAAAATCATTTTTCATAAATGATAAATATGTATTATTTAAATATGTATGTTTAGGGAAAAAAAAGTGTTAATTGAGTAGTGGAGAAGGGGTTTAGGTTTAAATAAGCATATGCTTCATCCTACTCCTTTTCGGACATGTTGCGTTCACATTATAGCTTTTGTTTTGACTATTGCTATTTTTTTGTTTTGATTATTCTCATTGGATGTATTTGTTTTTGAGTTTACTTTGTTGTGTTACTCGCACATGTTTGAAATAAAAGCTGAACTGAACTGAACTTAACATACTTAATATGGTGTTACAAATATTGTAATGAGTGCAACTAAAACATTAAACTATTAATTATCATGTAATTGTTTGTTAATGGTAAAGTAACTATAAACTTACATTAATATACCATCTATCAGCATTTATAAATTATTTAGTTCGCTAAACATTAATAAATTATGTATTTACCATTTATAAATAGCCTATATATGGTTTATAAATGATGATTAAACATTAATGAACTATCTGTTTACCATTTATAAATGATGGTTATTGTAAAGTGTTGCCAAAAAAAGTTTTAAAAGAGTTAAAACTGACTTGCTATATACATATTTAATCTTTAAATGTTTTAAACCAATTTCTTAAAGGTATATGAATAATTTCAAAACCATTAACATACTTAATATGGTGTTAAAAATGTTGTAATGAGTGCAACTAAAACTATTAATAAACTTTTAATTATAATTTAATTGTTTGTCAATGGTAAAGTAACTTACATTATAAACTTACATTAATATACCATCTATTAGCCATTTATACATTATTTAGTTAGTTAAACATTAATAAATTATGTATTTACCATTTATAAATGGCCTATATATGGTTTATAAATGATGATTAAACATTAATAAACTATCTGTTTACCATTTATAAATGATGGTTATTGTAAAGTGTTACCAAAAAAAGTTTTAAAAGAGTTAAAACTGACTTGCAAATCCACTTTGACTTCAACACAGATGACTCGCACTTGACTTGACTTGAACCTTTTGACTTGGAACCCAAAGTGTCATGAATCAACTAATGTTGATCTTCCTCTGGTGAATAACTCTTGTAAACCTCAGGAAGTACTGCAGTCATACTTCATATCTGAATAAACAGTAAAGAAAAGCCCAGGATGTGTTGAATAAACTGTATGTTACACTGAGTAAAGTATATCATGTGTGACTAGACTCAAATATTGTTCTAAAGAGGCTCACAGGCTTCTCTCTGTTATAAGCAAAGTATAAACCCCACATCAAACCAAAACACACTCAGAGTCCATGTTAATCCTCCCATTGTTATCACAGTAGGATGTGGGGTTCGTCTGCACGTCACCTTCCAGTGAGGAACAGACACAAACTGACAGGAATGATCTCTGGGGCGTCTATGTTGAATGATAATTGCAGACTTCATGAGACTACTTATGAATCATCCATGGTGTGTTAATCCTGCTGTCTTGAGACGTAGAGCCATGCTTAATTCACCCTCAAAGACTTGTGTGTTTATTCAGATGACATAAAGGTTTTTCAGATTAAGATTTTGATGAAAGTTAGTGTTTAAACAGAAAAAATACTTATAACCTCATCACGATCACATAATAATTTCTTTCATATCAGACAATCTTTAATCTCTGTCCTCCAGGTTTAATCCTCCTCAGAAAGCCTTTCTGAAACAGGAAACCGATGGTTTTCAAATTAAAACCAGGCATCAACCAGCAGAGGGCAGCATGGTAACAAGAATATTAGTGCAATAATTCACTTGTTTCCTTATAGCACACTGTCTGTATAACTATTATCCATTTATTGACTCTCCTTCCACCAAAATATGTTTTCTTATCTAATACTTGTTTCATTAATGCAAACAAATGTTTACTTTTAAACAAAATTGTGATGATACTGACTGGTTCAAATAGTTCTGTTAACTATTTCACAAGATATTTGACCAAACTTCTTCATCTCTTTTTTCCCTAGCACAGGATAATATGTCACACCAGCAGCATATTCTTGGAGTTTTGAAAGATTTAAGTGCCATCTAGCCCCGACCCTTCTTAAATAATTCAGTAAACACGACTGTTTTCTATAAACTCACAGAGTTGTCCACAGAAGTGGGTCGCCTGGCCTCGGGTCCTCTGGTGGCGTTCACCTCATCTGCCCAGGCATCAGCTCTCTGCTGGAGAGAACCTCCCGTCTGCCACACACAAATATAAAAGAAATTCCCAGCTTATGTAACACCAGCTTTTACTTCTATCTGGGGCAAGAATGTGTGTTCAATGCTGCATTAAGACAAGAGACATTAACAGTTATCCACATGTGGAAAAGAAGAAGACAGAAGAAGACGACGTATTTATTAGGGACATAACATTTTGCTACAACCTTCTAGTTTCCAAGCCACGTCCCTAAGACTGAGCCATTAACCATTAACAGCAGCCTGCTATGTTTATAGCTAAATGTGAATAGAGTTATTATTATCATCAACAAATGTCATAAGAGTACAATTTCTACTGGACTGCCATCTCTTTGTGTTGTGGTTAAATTTGAGGAATCAAACTTAGAATTAATAAGCTCCAGTCAGACAAGGCAAGGTTTCAACATATTTTTTGAAAAAATTCAGAGTATTAGAAAAAATTCTTGCTTTTTATTTTATAATTTTGACAACCCATATGACCCACAGTTCCCTAAATAAGTGCCCCTACAGAGTTTGTGTTCAGTCTTTATACTACATTATCTGACTTCCTCCTTTAATAAACAACCTCTGGGGCAGTTTCTAAATTGTTTGATCTTTTATCTCAGAATTTTGACTTTTTAAAAATATCATTTTGACTTAGTATCTCCTAATTTGCACTTTTTTATCAGGTCATTTTAAGTCACTAGCTCATAATTTTGACTTTTTATCTAATAACTTTAACAAAGTGATCATCTACTTAGTGACTTAAAATTTTAACTTAACATTTCATAATTATTACATTCTATCTCATAATTTTGACTTTTAATTCTGAAAATTATTCTATTTTCATTATGACTTTTCATACATTTTTTCTGTTCTGGGAGAGAATTTCCAAGTATTTGTGTGTGTTTTTCACCTGGTAAATGTTTTTTTTGTTTTTTTAAGCATGTCCTGTTCAAACAGCCTGACACACAACAAGACACAGCCTGCCTGCCTCTTTTTATGTGTGGGCAGTACAAGCTGTTAGGTCATATGTATTGGAATAAGCCTTACATTTACATTATTATCTCAAATTGATTTATCATGAGTCCTTAAGTTAGGTACTAGAAAGTATTCACGTTGTTGTGCTGGTTTTGGTGGACGGGCTGCTATTTATCCTGTGAGTCCATGTGTCGGGTCAGTCCTGTACCACTTGTACAGCTTAGTGAGGGCCTCTTTATGAAAACAAGGGTTGACTTTACTGCTCTGAAGTTGTTTTATTGGTTCAGAAGACGGCTGTCATAAAAAGTGAGCAAGGAGTCCAGAGTTCGAAGAGACGATCTGTTCGCATGGCATCAAACCTGCTTCAGAAACTGAACGTGTTTCTGCTGTTCTGTGGTTAACCCTCGTTGTAACGGAGGGGACGTCCCCGCGGGAAAATGATTCAATCTCACATAATCATTACACATTATTGTGAATTCTCTTTAGAGTGCCTTCCTGTCATTGTCCTCCTGACTTCCATTTCAATGAGTTGTAAGACAAGCCCGACCCATTTGGCACCTGAAGTCAATAAGCCAAAACAAACCATAAAATATAGAAACGCTATTTGACGGAAGATGTATACCTTATTCATGAGGCGGGCGATGTATTGTATCAGGCCGCAGTGTTTCTCAGACAGGAAGCGGTATCGTCTCTCCTCCTCCTTCAGAGCGTCTCTGTGGCTCTCCCTGAGGAACTGCACATACTCACTGCAGTCCTGAGGATACACATAATTGACAGTATATAAATATATACGGTACCAGGACACACTTATATTTCATGGTGCTGGAGTTTTTCTCCAGGGTGCAGAAAGAGAGAAACCTGGTTGGCTCCTCTCCTCAGCTGTCTCTCCAGAGCTGCTGCCTGGTTGTGGACTTCCATCTCATACTGCGTCCTGCTGCCCTGTAGGAGAGAAGTCACATCACGTCCGTGGGAAATCATTTCACTCATCCAGATAACAATTAGCAATTCAATGAAAATGAAAATGAAGACTTTTTCCCATTAATTCTAATGACGTCTTGACTTCTAATGACAGATTCCCATGATAGCCCGCAGTTATTAATTTTACATCATCTCCTGGAAATCATTACGACATAACAGCTTGCCATTCTGTAAGAATCCCTTTTGACCTTGTTGTGCCCCTGATTTGGCCCCCACTCACCGATATGTAATCTTTGTCCAGTCTAATGTTTTTGTCCATCTCCTGAAGAACCTCCGTACTGAACCAGCGGAACTGCAAAGACACAAAATCATATTTAATATGTCAGAGTTTGATCACACTGAAAGGTTGTGAGGGACAGATGAGTGTAGGTAACTTACTAATCCATCCAGCTCCATGGTGAGTCTTCTTTGGTTCTCAGAGATCTGAACCAGGACATCTCCTTTAACACAATTGCATTACATGTCAATAATATTATATATTACAAGAAAAAAATAAAATAACATCATACAATATGCGTAATGTTTTTAATTTGTTCTTTTCTTCTTTAAACAAAAAAACGTTATTAATTTTTTGTTCATAACAGGAGACACAAAAAACAAGAAACAAAGAGCAAGACAAACTAAGAAGCAAAAAGCAACAATAACACAGGGCATATTTAAAAAGAATAATAAAGTACACTGCTGCATCACTAGTATTAACATCTTAGCAAAAATAAACAATTAAAGGTGGATGGCACTGGATGAACTTCCTTGCTGGTCAGGATCAGTGTCATATTTAGCAAGGTGAGCCAGAAATGGCTGCCATATCTCAGAGAATTTATTAAGATTGTCCATCATGCCATACCGACTTTCTCCATATGTAAAATACCAGTGAGCTCACTCAACCAAGTCTTAAACCGAGGCACAGAATCTGACCTCCAGAGTCTAAAAATCACTTTCTTTACAATTCCCATTTAATCTTTTCAATCTACTTATCAACCAAGTAACTAAAATAAATCTGTGACTTTATCTTTGAACACACTCCCACATAGAGTACGCACTCTGTTACACACACAAACATACACTAGCTAACGGTTAGCTGTCGCAACATTGGATACATTTTTATTTTCATCTCTGTGAACTCATAAAGCAGATTCATAAAAGTGCAAATCATCAAAGACTGGATTGGAAAAAATGCACAATAACAAAGTTGGCATCTTTGGGTTCCAAAGTGGAAGGAAATGTCTTTTATCAGTGTTATAAGAGTATTATTAGAGATGCTTATTGCTGTGCCTCAAATGTAATACTTATACACAAAAGCTACAAACTGGGGCCATATTTGTCCGTACTCTTTATAACAGCTGTTTTGATGGTTTATTTCAGCTTTCTTAAGTTTTTCTGGACCAGCTTCCCGTTAACCAAGCTAGCCAATATACTAGCTGTCTGTGGCTAATGTTCTGCTAATACAATTATTATTAGGCTAATTGTTAAACATTTACAGTAGATTTACTGTGTTGTATTTATGAAATACAAGCTTGCTGATCTGAGGGGCAATGTGACTAAATAGACAGCTAATCTGTATTTCTGTAAATTTCCTTGTCAGTGTAAGTCATTTTAACAAAGCCTTAATGTTTCAATCTATGATAATTTTTCTCATCTTTTAATGTTTTGCAACCACTAACATTGAATCAGCTGCCAAATATTGTTTTAACAGTTTCACAATTGCCTTCGAGGCCAAATACTGTCTTCAACTTTTATTTAAACTGTGCTGAAATAACGAGTGGTAGGAAGAAGGAGCTAAACAGATAAAAGCTTAAAAACATTTCCAAAGCAGTTTGAATATCAGGTTTTAATCTGCCATATTGGCATATTGAACTTGTTTAGTTGGACTTTTCACTGCCCCTGATATGCATGCTGGGAGTCAGTGTCTCACTAAGAGTAGACTAATGATCCAGTTTGGACAATATCTTCAACTCTAGCCACTAAACCTAACATGACTCCCCTTTAAGAGTGGCTGGGTTAAGTGAGCGGAGCGCGGCCGGCTGCCTGTCATCATCTATTATTCATGTTGCCTGCTGGCATCTGATACCTACTCTGCCAACAGTGTTGGCTTGAACTCACAGAAAAACAGACCAATACTCAAGACAAGTAAAGAATTTTAATTGTCTATAACGACTGACTGTTGTCGATACTATAAAATAATTCATCTTAATTCACCTTATCAAAGTGCGTTTAACACACCTCCACATCAAAGCATCAAAGAGTATATTGATGACACACACATACGCATGAAACAATGATTCTTAAGAATTGTAAAGGAGTAATAAAGCGGCGTCAGAGAGTAAACTTTGGTCTTCCTGACATGGAACAGCACTGTTGACTTAGTTTAATTAAATGGCCATAAAAACACTGAAGGCAATATCCTTATATTACATCCTGGATTGTAGATACAGAATTTTTTTTTCACTCAGTAATCATGTAAATGCAGGAGAAATCTGTGCACAAATACATGTTCACACATACCTATGGAGCGTGAGGATGAAGTGTGGAAAGCCTTCTCTCCAATCTTTGAAAGTGCACTGAAGTAGGCCTCACTTGTTACAGCAAGAGCTGAAAAACACAAACACAGCAGTGATTTGAAATGCTAATTTGTTTGGTATAATGCCTGTCCCTGGCAGAACTACAAAGGCAGGTAAATCCAGTCATTAGTTACAAAACCGCTGAAATTATTCAATAATTCAAATTTCCATACACACAAATATCTGTCTGTAGTCATTTGGAAATGTGTTCACTTTAATAAACAGCAGCATAAAATCACAGTAAAATCAAATTCATTTTTACTGGCGATAACAAAGAAGTCCTTTACTTCTTCATTTTGCCTCCCTGTCAGTGATACAGAGCCAGAATGCAGTATATACATAAGTTTGTAGGAAAAAAAGGTCAAGACACAAGTCTGACTTCTTCATTATAAATCAAATATAAATAGTGTTTAATGTCACAGTGCCTTAAGCTGAATTGGTGGCACTGTCGGTGACTGCAGGAGTTTTTCGGTCCATTCATTTCAATTTGAAATGAGAAAACTTCTCACTTGATTTATTACCTCAGAATTTTTTTTAGGACAACACTATGGTCTCAATCATGAGTAAAAAAATTCTTCAAGACAATTTGATGTTAATAGTGTAAATAATGGCTCCATTTAGAAGAAAATAGAAGATAAAGAATCGTATGGTTTGGGGAGTGGCTACCTTTGATTGACAGGTCACCAACAAGGCGAGCCGTCATCAGGAGAGAAGCAGAGCAATGCGTATCCACGGCAACGTTTCAATAAAGTTATATATAAAGGACGTTTACCGGTTTGGTCTGATAACTTTGACCCTTTCACTGTATTTCCACTTAATTACAGTTTATTTGAACATTATGTTCAGTAAAAATGTCTTGTTCAGTGTTTGGTTGGACTAACAGACACTCCAATGAGTAGCTGTTCATTGTTCTGAGGTAAGTAACGTACACTTGTTTTGGTTTTTTGCTAGCCAAAACTAAAATCCCAGTTAATGCTCCAATTAATGCTAATATGAATTAGCAGAGGCTTTGCTCAGTCAGGTTGAGGTGTAGAGAGGAGTGTAGTCAGTGATCAGATCCCTCTCGCTCCTCTACAGTCCAAATATGGTCTGCTTCCCGTATCGGAAACAAGATGGCGACACAAGATGGCGACGAGTGTAACGCTGAACTCGATGCTTCCAACGGGCCACAAGCCAGTGGGTGACGTCACGGTGACTACGTCCATTATTTATATACAGTCTATGTACTAACCTTTAGCTGCCTTTATTGTAATAAAAAATAGATACATTATGATGAACTAACACCTTGGTAATTGAATTATTGTTACACAACATAAATAACACAGCAGCTAAATCGAGTCATGGAGAATAAAAACAGCTAAACTAGTCCTGTTAAAAGCTAACTAGCCTAGCTTAGTGGAGTAGCCGTAAATTACATTTCATTTGGTCTTGATACGTTTGTTTGAATTACATATTCAATGTACTGCATTGTGTCAAGGTAATTAGGAGCAGATTGCAATTGAAAGGGTCACAGTTTTTACACTCAAAGTCTGAAAATGTTAATCCTCTTTTTCGCTTTTTCAGCCTTTCTCACTGCTATCTCTCTTTGTAGAGCAGCACTGTATTTAGTCAAACGGGGTCAAATCACAGTTAGCCCCAATTAGCCAAAGAGTTTAGCCTGGTGTTGCCGCAGTAACTTGAGCACAGCATTAGATCCCTGAGCTGGGCTGTTTGCTCTTTTGGACGTGAGTGAGCTGGATTTTCACAAGGTGAGAATAACTTGCTTGTGGACAGGGGGGGGGTTACATCTGGTGCTAACAAATCAAACAAGGAGCAACCCCATAGAGGCAGTGAGAGTACTCAGTAGTAAAAACCTATGTGTTAGTGCTTTAATAACATTGATAGGGAGAGTCTGAACAGCACGCACTATGTATCTGAGAAATATATAAGGCCTATTTTTAAATTTATGAGGAGGAACTGCATCAGTAGAATGTAAACACTCATACATTAGTTGCTGGCCTTGGCTTGAGCTCATTAACATGTCATGAAGTTATTGCTCCCCCCTACACACACAGGAGGGATGTAAAGCCTCTGTGCAGGTTGCAACAGCAGACATGGTAATCTCTATTTTATGTCTGCAGGCCTTTTGGTGCAGAGGTGCTATTATGAATTATGATGTAGCATTGCTGTTCTGCATATATTAAACAAACACCTATAATGTAATATAATGTGTAACAGCATCGCCGTGTAAAACTGCTTCTGTCGCCTAATTTCATTTGCATGTCAGCATTTTAAAGGCCTTTCACATCCAATGCATTGCACAGGGATTAGAGGTGATTATGATGTGGATAATTAAGAAAGAATATAGACGCAATTACTGACTGAATAACTGACAGACTGACCTCTTCTCTTCATTACAGGATTTAAAGGAAACAAAGTCAGATAAATGGATTACTGAATGGGCCTACACACTTACCAATCAGGAAGAGACTCAAATGAACATAAACAAATTAAAATGACTTCAAAATGACAGAAAAAGATTATAAATACTCCAAAACAACTACAATGAAACATATAGTGACAACAATGAGACACAAAACAACTACAACAACAAACTCAAAAACAACAACAATACAGAAGAGGAAACCCAAAGACAAAAAAATAACCACAAAAAGTCCAATTAAACTACAAAGAGACACAAAATGACCACAAATAGCCACACAAAAGCACAGAGAGAAAACTACAAAGATACACAGAACAACAACAAAAAAAGGCCAAACAACAATTAAGTCTACAAACAACTACAAAGAGATCAGCTGCAAAGAGACACAAAGTCACTTTAAAGGACTGTGAAAAACAAACCAAAAAGGCAGAACAACCAAAGAAGAGACACATAATTACTACAAAGAGACAAAGCAACTAAAGAGACGAAAAATGACTACAAAGAAGCACAAAAAAACAACAATACAGAAGAGGAAACCCACATACCACAAAAAGTCCAATTAAACTATAAAGAGACACAAAATGAACACAAATAGCCACAAAAGCAACTACAAAAACAAACAGAACGACAACAAACTATAAACAACTACAAATATATCAGCCACAAAGAGACACAAAGTCACTTAAAAGGACTATGAAAAGCTGCAAAACAACCACAAAGAGACACTGACTGACTACAAAGAGACAAAGCAACTACCAAGAGATGAAAAATTACTACAAAGAGACACACAACTACTACAAAAGGGACAAAAAAGTCCACAGACATAAAATAACTACAAAAAGATCAAAGTAAATCAACAAAAAGAGGCTAAACAACTTCAAAGCATACATGTCCTGCTCTAGGAGAGGTGGTGGAGATGTTTGCAATACATTTAAAACCACAATCTAAGTATCTTAAATCCCTGCCACTGTATATGGAAATCAGATATAGATGTGGTGTCTTGTTTGTCTGTTGACAATGTAGTCATAACAGCCTCTGTGGGCCTCAGTTACAGGCCCATAATCAGGGCTATAATAGCACCAGGATATTCCCAAAGCATACGGACTTTGGAATTAGGTCCAGTAAAATAGATGGCTGACAGCTCCCATATGTAAAGCCATTATAGTTTGTTTAGTTTATAGAGCTGTTTTTCTTTCTTTTCTCCTTACCCTGGAAAGCTTGGATGTAGCTGTTACCCAGTAAGACCAGTTTCTGTAGACTTGGGTTGAACTCGTCCATCAAGGTCTGTTTGGGAAACACACACACACACACACACACACACATATACCACGTTTGTGTTGAATTCTTGAAGTCACAGAAACTTTAAGACCCACCTTAAGGAGATTGAATGAAATCTATCTTTAATTCAATCTCTATTTATGAGCACAAACCCTCCCTCCCAACACCAGACAACCTAAGACTCAAGCCCTCCTTGAATTGGAGACTGACTGTTATGAATTCACATCATGTTTGCTTGGCAGAAATTACATCAAAAAAAGTTTAACTGAGCTTCACTCCTCAGTAACCATGAAATGTTTCTGTATTCTCCAGAAACCCCACTTTCTGTCCCAGTTTTTTGAAGAGTGTCTTGAAAAGAAATCAGAACACAGGATGGGACGTTCTGCACCAGTCCGTCTCACAGGTATGTTTGATGTCTAATTTAAAAAAGTGTTACTCACCGAGTAAATGCCCAAGGTGGAGCGATGCAGCTGATCACTATTCATCGCCGACATGTTTATATCCAGAATAGTGCAACTGTCAGGGAAACCTCGAGAGGGTCTGCAAGTCCTAAATCATCAAGAAAATGTACCAAAGCCTCTGTGAGAAAAGAGGTAATAGTATTGAACTGGACACGGAGTCGAGGAGGCAATGTGTTAGTGTGTTGGTAACTGACACCGAGAAAAACCGGAGTAAATAATTAAACGTGGCTCAACCATAAAACACACTGACATATGCTGTAAACCCTGACTGTCTGGGCGTGTGTGTGTGTGTGTGTGTGTGTATCTGTCACGTTATATGTTTTATTCAAGGCTCTAACAGCGATCTGTTTTCACTCTGTAATGCATAAAATCATTATATTTATATCTTTAGAAATGGGTTGTGACTATATAGTTTCCTTTTTTTTTATTTTTCCAAAAGCAGGGTAATTTTATCAATCAGCTGAGCTGTAGTTTTTACACACTTCTCAAACAGGAATAAATGCTGTATTTGTTAGGGACTACTTTGTGGATTAATACACATTTCTTGCACTGTTAGGTATTTAAAACAGCAGGATTTGTGCAATTGAAACACCTGTGGTGAGAAACGCACCCAGTTAGTTGTAAATAGGTTTTAGACAACCACGGAGGACTTTGGCTCAGAGGAATGAGCTGTATCAGGCTTTGGAGGCACTGATAATACTTGTTAGCTGAATCACTTGGCTTGGATCTTTTTGTGGGATTTGTTGATGGAAACATGAGAATATCACCAGTCGTATTCTTCAACAACTCCTCTAGCCCGTACTACCACGTAGGTCCTTTGTTCCTTCACTCTAACATGACCCTGTTTCCTACATTAACGCCCTACAGGCTGCAGTTTTAAACAGGTTCAGTGTGGTAATCTTGTTGCAGTTCAGTTAGGTTTAGGTAAGCCAAACTACTTGTTTAAGTTTAGGAAGCCAAACTACTTGGTTAGGAGGAGGAAATGATAGTTTGGTGTAAAATTTCTGTTGCTGGACGTGAGGGTAACGCCGTAAAATGTGACGTAGCTGTGTCCATCCATCCATTATCCTTAACCGCTTATCTGAACTCGGATCAAGGGGGGCTGGAACTGATCCGCGGGGCAGGGTACACCTGGACAGGTTGCTAGACCATCATAGAGACAGACAACTATTCACTCTTTCATTATTTGCCTACGGGCAATTTAGAGTCACCACTTAAACCTCAGCTGCATGTTTTTGGACTGTGGGAGGAAGCCTGAGGACCCGGAGAGAACCCACGCTGACACGGGGAGAACTCCACAAAGAAGAGCCGCAGGCCGGAGTCGAACAGGCGACCCTGTTACTGTGAGGCAAGTTAAAATAACAACACTGACTTTTGGTTACACTGGGCCTCTAGACCCCCTTTTCCACCAAGCCAGTCCTGGCCCATGCCCAATTGCGAACCGGTCTGCCGTTGTTATTATACTTGAGAGGATAGAGACATATACAGACGATAACAGTGACATAATGACGTGGCTCTAGAGTAGGGTGGCCATTTCCTTCACATTGAAAAGGAGGACACTTTGCATACACGGGACAAGCAAGCAGATATTTGTTTGGTATGATCCGGTTTTAAGCAGAGTTGTACTCCGATAAGCTCGATGCTAGTCAGTGCTAGCATGTCTCTGATAGCTGCTTTGCCTTTGCAGCTCACATCTACATCGCTTCGACATAATGTACAAAAAATGAAACTCATCCCTCTTACTTTTTGTAACAAACCCGTGTTCTCTTGCCCATTCTGGGTTAAAGGAGGTCTTTCATTTGGCATTTTCAGACTTTCAGTCACTGAGAGCTGGATTGACAGCCTGGTGGTAGCAACTGGCTTGAGCATGTCATGGCAATCAACACATGGCTAATTTCAATATTCAAATTAGCCATGTGTTGATAGGTCACGAAAATGTAACCAATGAAATTACTTATTTTGACACAGCTTTTTTGACACACATTTTTAGCCAATAAGTATTAAACTATTAACGTGTCAAAAGGCAGACTTTTTTGTTATTTTCTCAAAAGAAGGACAAATGAGTGTCCGGCTTAAGACTGCGACTGCAGCCGGACAGGGCATTTAAAAGCCGGACTGTCCGGCCTAAAGCTGGACGAATGGCCATCCTACTCTAGAGCCTGTGGAAAAGCAAATAGATTTAGGGCTGGTCCGCAAGTTGAACCAACTGTGAACCAGCACAAGCACTAGCACTGACCCTGAAACTGCTTTGGTCGAAAAGGGGTATAGATGGCGTTGCCTAACATTGAACATAGATATGGTTGGTAGAAAGCTGCTGTAAAAAATGGATGGGTACAGTCTCTATCTTTTAATGTAATCTCTTCACTTTAAGTCAAGAGATGGGTCACAAAGATACTATTCAGTGAGTGAAACTGATTCTGAACAACTTGTGGTCCGTTATCATGTACTATCAAACTCACACATGTAGCCACAGAGTAGATATAAATTCAAAGGAAAACAGAAATGAAAAATGTGTCTTCCAAGCACCTGGAGATAAAAAAAAAACTGTATCAGAAGTACTTGCTGCAATATCTGTATCTACAGTAACATTTCTTTACATTCAGACTTCTTTCCTGACTTTTCCAGATTTTACAGATCATGTAGCTTGTACAAATCAGTTCCCACCACACTAAGACAAGTTCAGTGCACAGCATTTAATCAAACCTGCATTGCTAAAATGTTGCAATGTTATTTCATTATTGTCCTAGTAAATTTTAATAGCATAACGTACAGTAACAGAAGGGATGTTCATGTATGATTGACTTTAGAAAAGAGAACTAAAGTCCATTGACTTTGCTTCATTAGCTGTTAGATAGAAAACATTAAACATACTATCAACAAGGTTGAACAACAAACTAAAAAACTGATAAAGTCAAATAATAATAAGTAATCATAAAATACTGCCATTTGAGAGGTTAACAGTACATTTGAATATACTGGGAACACAAATATTTTTTTCATAATTTTCAGATCAATTCAAACAAAAGGACCCCTGAACTTCTCTAAAAATATATATGAAATAATAATAATAACAATAACAACACTATATTTTGTCTATTTATGATCATATTAATTATAATAATTTGACATTTTAAATAAAGCAAATTTAAATAAAAAAAAAGAATGAGGCACATTTGTATTCTGTTATTTCAGATTTATTTCTATTTAAATATGAAAATGTCCCAAACTGTTCTTGTAATTAGAGCATATTTTGAAAGCTGTGATCCCAATCCATTAATACAGTAATATGGTGAATATTTCTCACTTTGGATTGGTTAATGCGGAATTTAGTGGTCTTATCTGCTGCAGTAACAAAAATCCCATAATCCTCATACTTTATCACTTTAGATTTCAAAATCCTCCTTGCACCGACTGCACAAAGCAAAAAAGAAGCAGCGGTGTCCTCATATTTTTAAAATAAATACAGAAACGTTCATGTTAATTGAATGTATCTCGATCTTTATATGTCTTTGTCTGTTACACCTCAGTATGTAGACACTAAACCGTAAGAAATATCGATCACTGGGAGCCCTTTTTCCACCAATGAACCAAAATAAAGAAGAAAAAGACAGAGTTGCTCTGAAATATTTGATCACAACCCCCGATGAGTGGAGAGAAAGTTATTGATTTCTGTCCTTACTTCAACCATCATATTTTGGCATTCGGCCTCCTGTTGCCAAGCTGCACTCGGCCTACAGCTCTGACGGATTTATTATTCTCAGACTGCAGATTTGTTCTTTCTGTGACATGTCAGAGTCAGTGAACTCCCCATGAACCCCTGGAGGAGGAGAGGTGCAGGTGTCACCATGCCGACGATGTTTTCCTTCTGTGAACGCATGTAGAGAGTGTGGTAAGACTTCTGATTGTATTTCTATTCTATTTGATGCTTGCATGTGAGAGAATCCAGACAGGAAGTAAATGGGGAAACCTTTGGTTCTTGGGTTAATTATTTATAGTTTAATAGATTAAAGGCCCTGGCAGAGAGAGAGAGAGAGGGAGGGAGCCTCCTACACTAGATGGCACCATAAACTCACTGGACACATGACTTGAATTTTAAACAGCTTCATAACACACTTATTTAATCTGTTTCTTGTTCCCTCCTCTTCTTTTTCTCCTCATAAAGTAATAATAACTTTGGTTCAATATTTCAGACATTAGCACAAACATCCCCTCTGCGTTTTTACACTTTCTGACACATGAAGCTGATGAATGTAGATTAAATATATTGAGTATTGATCGTAACATTTCAAATATCTGATCTCACTATCAGTGTCGGACGAGATATTTAGATCCTTACCTCAGTAAAAATAGCAATATTAAATTAAAAAAGTAAAGGAAGAGTATTGAAATGGAGAGCTTACATATTATCAGCATTATAATACATATATAGTATTATTTAATTATTAAAACTAATGTAGGCAGCTTTTGATGTTGCAGTGAGGAAGAAGTAGCTACTTTAAACTATTTTAATTATTTATTTAGTACCCAGTAACTTTAATTAATATGGTTACTGGGTGATTCAATCTATAACAATTCAGCATATTTTATTAAAGGGATAATATGTACATTTTCCATATGAAATGTCTTTAATGATCAGACCTGTGATATTTACACGGTCGCCCATAAAGTTGGAATAAAACATTTTTTTTACCTCTTTTCATGAAATGATTGTGACAATGTGATTTGTTCTTGACAGATAAAGTGATTATCTTCTCAAAACTTTATTAATCAATCCAAACATGTCACAATGGAAATTAAACCACACTTTTCTTTACTGGTTTATTTGCAATATCTCTGTTTACATCCGACCACATTAGGCCTATATAAGGCCTTCTGTATTTTTTTTTCGATATTATATATGTCATACACCACTTATATATTTAAATATATTTATTAGTCGATGTTCACACTACTACATGCAACAACCTATTTAACCTGTTAAAACGTACTAAGTACTTTTACTAAGTATGTACTAAGTACTAAAAAAGTACTTTCAGGAAAACAAACAAACACAAAACAAATATATTAATAATAAATGCAAAAAAGCAGAAATGTATGTATATAATGAATATAATGTATGTATATGTCTTATTTTATTTTATTCTTATTCTGTCTTCTAGACATATGTGCCTGTATCAACTAAATTTCCCCACTGCGGGATAAATAAAGTCTTATCTTATTTATCTTATCTTACAATTGAAATCAAGGTCACTTGATGATCCCCATTGCACATACGGCAGTGTTGTGGTTGTATACTCAAAGCCGCCATATTTGACTTTTTGTGCATATTTTTTTTAAGTATATACTTTAACTGGATAAAGTCTTCTAGCCATCCGACACCTGGATCTTAAGTTATTAGAGAAACAAGCTGAGCAAATGTTAGCGGTCCTGTGTCCGCCAAACAGCATTGGAAAAACATTGGGGGATTTTTATATGTGAAATTGCTTTATTCAGTGTTTTAACCAGTTTTAATCGCTGGGCCTGTTTCTGGAAGGAGGATACTTCTGCTAATAATTTGGCTGCCAGTACAAATTTCCTGAACGATAAACACAGAAAAAACCCTCATTGTGAGACGTTGACTGCAGGTTCTACAGGCTATAGTATTAATCAAATAATAAAAAGTACACCAAAATCTTAAGCAAAGTACTTTTGTAAAAAAATACTTAGTGACTTCCTATGCAGACCATTAGTAGCTCTGTTTTGTAGATACTATTTATTCTGCTGACACAGTGGAGCCTTAAGCAGGGTATTAAATTACAGCTAGAACAATAAAGCACCAGACAACAGAAGAGGGAAACACCTTTAAAAACAGAACAGAACAAAGTATATATACAGTACAGGCCAAAAGTTTGGACACACCTTCTCATTCAATGCGTTTTTCTTTATTTTCATGACTATTTACATTGTAGATTCTCACTGAAGGCATCAAAACTATGAATGAACATATATAGAATTATGTAATTAACAAAAAAAATGTGAAATAACTGAAAACATGTCTTGTATTTTAAATTCCTCAAAGTAACCACCCTTTACTTACTAGAATATAAGACGTTTTTAGTTATTTCACACTTTTTTGTTCAGTACATAATTCCACATGTGTTCATTAATAGTTTTGATGAATCTACAATGTCAATAGTCATGAAAATAAAGGAAACGCATTGAATGAGAAGGTGTGTCCAAACTTTTGGCATGTACTGTATATATATATATATATATATATATATATATATATATATATATATATATACTTTGTGAACACAAGTTAAAAAGACCAACAGACCAACATCACGTGAATTCTGTAAAAATGTGTTTTGAGAATAAACGTACAAAACAATCCTACTAAAAGCCTTGGAACTTGAAATACGTAAACAAAATCTTCTTTCAGTGCATTTCATTTGATGCATCCCCGAAAGAGGTTAAGTCACCAGCTTACAAAGACGTCAACAGACACAGAATGACATAATGGTTTCAGACTTTCAAGTAACTGAGCAGCTCTGAACAAATCAATCATAGATTATGGATGGAATCTTGTGGGAAAAGTGTATTAACAAAATGAAAAACAAACAACAAAGTAAACTTTTTAAAACTAATAATACTGCAGCACACAACATAAAGGTTAAGGGTGACTTGGAGGATAAATTGAGCTCAGACTTACTGGCCACAGCGTTCTCACAGAGGCTTTTATAGACATAATAGATCAGCAATATCATTCCATAATTAACTGGGCAGCCGTGTCCAGTAAAGCTTCACCCAGACTGACCTTTTTACTGCACAGATACTCCACGTGGCCTCATCCTGAGACCTGGGCACAGACCACCACCTCCCCTATAGAGGAGCAGGACGGACAGACGGGACAGTTGTTTCACCTTTTGTTGTTTGGTATCTGTTTGTTGTCCTTTTGTCTTACTTTGTAGTTTTTTTTTGTGTCACTTTGTACTTGTTTTGGTCTTTTTGAAGTTATGTCTGTGGTTCTGTTGTCCCCGATTGTTGTAGCTTTTTGTCACTTTGTAGTTATTTTCTGTCTTTTTGTACTTGTTTTGAGTCTTGTAGTTGTTTTGTGTCTCTTTGTAGTTGCTTTAAGTCTGTAGTTATTTTGTGTATCTTTGTTGTTGTTTTGTGTCTCCTTGTAGTTGCTTTAAGTTTGTAGTTATTTTGTGTATCTTTGTTGTTGTTTTGTGTCTTTTTGTAGTTGCTTTAAGCCTGTAGTGTCCCCATTTTCATAGTTGTTGTGTATGGGCTTAAATAAATTGTCTCATTAATACCTGTAAACGCACAGAGGGTGATCTACAAATACAAAAACACATGTTTTGCTATTCACAAATACAAATTTCTAATTTGTAACTTGTATTTGGTCTTTTACAAATAACTGTGTATTTGTAAAAATATTGTGTATTTGTAAATGCACAATTTTCCATTTGTAAAAACAGCTGCCGACTACTGTAGAGGAGGGCGGGCCATTTGTGAATCACGAGCTGTGTGTTTGTGGATTCTCTCGACAAGAATGTCTCAAAAATGCGTCATTGAGGAAAAAGATGCTGTGTATGATTGGTGATCCACAAATGCTGAAACACACTTCACAAGCAGAATTTTCAGTTTTACAAATGCCTTTTTTTTTTTTTTTTTAACAAATACACATTTATTTGTAAAAACCAACACACAAGTTACAAATCCTAAATTGGTGTTTGTGGAAGGAATATTAGTATGCAACAACACTGGTTGAGGGCGGCGGGCCATGTGGATCTGTGTGGATCTTGTCAAGAACGTCTCAAAAATTTGAGGAAAGAGATGCGTGTGTGTGATTGATGATTCACAAATGCAGAGTCACACTTCACAAACACAATTTTCAGTTTTACAAATGGCTTTTTTGTTTTTACAAACATAAAATTGTGTATTTACAAATACACAATATATTTACAAATACACACTTATTTGTAAAAAACAAAATACAAGTTACAAATTAGAAATTTGTATTTGTGGATAGCAAAACATGTGTGCAAATCAAGCACTATTTGTAGATCACTCTACATAGTGCATTTACAGGTATTAATGAGGCTATTGTTGTGAGTCTTGTTATGGTATCTTTGTATACACATGTAAGTTCCTTTGAAGTTATTTTGATTCTTTTTGTCAGTGTTTGGTCTTTTTGTAGTCATTTTGAGAGTCTTTGCAGGCGTTTTGTGTCTCATTTTATGTATCTTTTGAGGAGCTTTATGAATCCCTTCCTGTTTGTTGTCTCCTTAAGTAACATGTTCACAGTTGTGAGTCTCTTCATGTCTCGTAGATCTTTTTTATTTATGTATCTTTGTAGTCCTTTTGTTTCTCTGTGGTCTTTTTGAGTTTCCTTCTGTTTGGTACAAGACTCTTTTTTTGGAGTTGTTGTGAGTCTCTCTGTAGTTGTTTTGGTCTCTTTGTACTGTAGCTCATTTGTATCTCATAGTTGCTTTGAGTCTCTTTGTAGTTGATTTAAGTCTGTAGTTATTTTTTCTCTTTATGGTTGTTTTTTTCTCCATTTTCATAGTGCTTGTGAGTCTCGTTATGGTCTCTTTGTAGTCATTTTTTCTTCATTTTAAATTATTTTGATTCTTTTTGTCTGTGTTTTGGTCTCTTTGCAGTCATTTTGAGATTCTTTGTAGTTGTTTTGTATCTCATTTTGTGAATCTTTTGGGAACGTTTTGTATCCCTTCATGGTTGTTGTCTCTTGAAATTACATCTTCACAGTAATTGTGAATCTCTTCATCCATAGTGTTTTGTGTCTCTTTAGTGTTTTTATATTTCTCTGTGGCCTTTTTGACTCTATTCCTGTTTGGTACAAGAGTCTTTGATTAACATTATCTGAGCTGGTGTGAATCTCTTTGTAGTCATTGTATGTTCTTTGTAGTTATTTTTAGTCTCTTTGTCATTTTTTTGGTGTAGTCATTGTATGTTTCTTTGTAGTTATTTTTAGTCTTTTTGTAATTTTTTTGGTGTGTTTGGTGTAGTCATTTTATGTTTCCTTATAGTCATTCTAAGTCTTTTTGTCGTTGTCATTGTTGGTGTCTATGTGTTAGTGGTTGTTTTGCCCTATTTTATAGGCATCTGTTTGTGGTTTCTGTGTCTTTTACAGTGGTTTTGCGTCTCTTTGTAGTAGTTTTTTGTTTATTCGTAGTGATTTTGAGTCTCTCCCTAGTAACTAAGTGTCTCTTTAACTGTCATTTTGTAGCTGACTGCCAGAGGAGCCCCTGACACTCTGGGCCCCTGGGCCTGTGCCCCGAGGCTTTTCCCATTATCCATCCATGCTACTCCTCATATTAAAGTTCAGACTCAGTGGAGCTGAATATGTTCTGTGCTGCAGTGCTGAACATTAAGTTCCAATAAGAAAACATAATTTCACACTTTAATCCCCAAATGCATTCATGTACAGAGCCGGTGTTTACACCTCCATCATCCTAAAATACTGAAATAAGAACCATTTAAAGCTCCAAGCACCGCTACAATCATCATTAGATGTAATAAATCAACAAAGACTGCGAAAAATTACTACAATAAGAGCCCACACTACTCCTGTAAAGCTATTTACAGCCCAAATGCCACTAGTGACATTTAGTGTATACGCTGAATACAAATCATCCCTCTTACTAATGTGTGAGGAATGACTGTTTTCTGTTTACTTTTCTCTGGCTCTTGTCCTCATCTCTACAGGACTCAATCTCCTTCACTATCCTCGTGTTCCAGTGAAGACAAAGAGCTATTTTCTGCTGCAGACATGTCTCACGCCGTCTCCCTAGCACATCTTATATTAGAGCTTTCGGCGCCTGTGACTTTGAGAAGTCTTAAGCTTAAATCCTCCTTAATACTTGTGTGAGAATGCACATCACACACTAATTTTATACACACAGAGAGGAGTTTTTTTCACACCTGTCTTTGCCTCTGTGTGCAGGTTTAATTTTCCCTCTCTCGCTTGCTCTCATGCATGCTCATAAATATATTTTTTAATTACGCGTGCGTGCAAATGCATCACACTGAGAGTATTTTTTTACTGGCAAGCATGGTTTAATGAAACACACTAATAGCACCAGCTCTGTATCATGCTCTGCAGCGCGCGCGCACACACACACACTCACACACTAAACCCCCACTAGGGCCATCATTCTGTCATCTCTGCTGCTGTAGAGCTGTTCCATAGGGAGCCTTGAGGCTGACTTATGGCCATCCACACATCGCATTACAGTAGGCAATGTGATGTGTTGCAGAGCAGGAAAATATTAAGCCGAAGGGAGAGAAAAAACAATTTCCTCATGTAATACTGATAGTTATGCATGTGCAGAGAAGCAGAAAAACGAAAGTGCATGACTTTTATCACATGCTGCAACATCTATTTGATTGCAAATCTGATGTTTTAGTGGGAGATTTTTTTTTAGTTTATTTGTATCATGGATTGCGGTTAAAACACTGCTGGAAAAGTTACCTCTAGGCTAGATGAGAGAGATAAAATGTACCAAAAAAATGTGCTATCAGGCTGCATGGATCTCTCTCTCTCTTTCTCTCTCCCTCTCACTGCTTCAGTATTAACAGGCTGGATTCTGCCTGAATACCGAGGACATGCGCGCTGAACAGGGGGAGGAGGTGTATCACAGACTGTCTGCTTCTGATGTTTTGTGTTGACTCAATTATGGTGCGGAACTCTCATTTTATAGTCGCCTGTTGTTGTGGTAAAGAGGCAAAGTGAGGTTTATTTTTTCTCCATTTACATACAAATAATTTGTTATTTTCTAGCTTTTAATTTCTCACGGAGTCAAGAGTTTTATTCTTTTTCTTATTATTAGATTTTTCTAATAATCGATCGCTCCCGCCGCCACCCTGAAGTTCATTGTTATTATCTTGGCCGCCGGGATGGTGGCCTTCATCGGAGCGGTTATCTGCATCATCGCAGCCGTCCACACCGGATCCTCCAGGGCAGCCGCGGCACAACAGCAGCCAGCCACCGACAACCACTCGCTGTATCCGGACGCGGCTGCGCAGAGCCCCGCTGCGGCGGGCTCCGTGGCCCGGGTCGGGTCTTTAGGAGCTCTCCACGGTTCTGAAACACCCGATTCAGAAGCACCCACGTTCAACATCGGGCTCGGTGGGCTGGACGGGGTCACCGGACTCACCGGGCATGACCCAACGGTCAGCCGGCTCATCTGCACGCCGATCCCCGCCGGGGAGTGCAACCCGAAAAACTTTCAGCAACAAGCGGAAGACCCGTCGCTGTACGCCGGGGAAGACTGGGGCTACCTCCGCACCACCGCGGAGGAGCTCCGGCAGACCGTCCTGCAGCAGAAGGACCAGATACTAACAGACCAGAGGACCATCCGGGAGCTGACGGGGAAGCTATCCGAGTGTGAGAAGGGGCTGGACGGGAAGAGCACCAGCGCGGACCGACGCGGGAGCGCTGCTGCGGGGCTGTGGGGGGGCAAGAGCGCCGGGGAGGAGGCGCACCTGGAGCGGATCATGGTGCGGGATAGCCCGGGTTCGACGCCCGACGGGGTCCACTTGCTCACAGTGAGGGCTGTGGATGAGCTGGAGCAGGCTATCACTCAGCTCAAAGACCGCATAGAGAAACTGGAGGTAGGTAGAGTGTGAAGAAAATCCACATAAATCATCTCATGCATTCAGCTAAAACAATACTTGAGATTTTAGCCCAGGGAGCAATCTCTGGGACTTTATAGGCATAAAGCAGGATCTCTCTATTGAAACATTCACTTATTTAAATGGTCTGATAACGGCTTTGAATATTAATGCACTACAAGTCCAACTCTAGCTACATTCTGCTGTAAAAAGTCATGATCAGAGCTGATATCCGTGGCTATATCTGTCCCTTCAGTCCCTTTTAGGATTTCTGAGCATGCATGAGTGCTTTAAAAGCAGGTTTTTAAATTTTGAATGAGAACAAGTGAGTTATCCAGAAAGCTTTGTATGTGATATTGGCAGCCAGATAAAGAAACAATATAAGTCTCTCTTCCTTTTTTCCCCTGCATACTTACAGTATAATCAAATATCACATGACTTAATATGAAACGATATTGATGTTAATTGCTGATTAACATCAACATTAAGTGATTCCATATCATCGTATTTTCTCGTCTGATAATGCCTTTAATAATACATGAAGTGATTGCTTTGGCAAGCATGCTGATTTCTCTCGCCAAGGAAACAGATTGAGATTTAAAAAGAAAGACAGATGAAAAGTGAGGCAGGGAAACAGAGAAAAGAGGCTGGAGAGAAGAGGGGGAGGAGAGGGTAGTTGAGATGGGGATAAAGGTAAGTGGGGAGGAGAGAGTATAGCAGAGTAACATGAAACGTTCTCTTATCTGACCAGCATCCGATGATTTATAACCTCATTTTTGGCTAAAGAAATCCCATACATAATTTATGAGTTGCCTTTATTTGTAGAAAGCTCAGACTGAACGTGTCTCTGCAGTATAGTACTCCTCACTGTGTGTATGTAGGACATGTGTGCACGGGTCATTCTCTTTGTGGATTATGCCCATTTTGTCTGTTTTTATCACCACTGTCAATGGAAACCTCCAGAATTCAAAAGGGTTGAATAATCTTCATGTTTACACCATTGAGGAACACATTTCTTTTTGACAGGATGAGATCTGAATGGCTTTCACAGGTCTCAAGGTGATGTCGTTATAAAACACAATACTGTAGCCAGTGTGTGTCTTTTACCATCCAAGTCACGTTTCTATGGAGCTACTTGGCCTACTTCAGTAGCACAGTGTGGTGTTTACATCAGCTGCTGGTGGATATACAAGAAGAGCACTAATCTGGGAATACTATCCAGGTCAAATAACTGTGTTAAATTCCTATCCTAGTTTTCTACAACCATTAGCATCCACATACAAGCTTCACTATATGTCCTGAACAACATCTGGCCACGCCATGAGAGGCAAACCAGCTGAGGTAGCAAATGGTGTGCATGTGCAGGCACTGTAATGGTTTTCTATTTCCAGCAAACCTACCAGTACACTCGGTGCCACAGCGTCTGATAGCAGTTTGTGCCGATATGATTTTTTTTCCTGCAACATCAGTAAGATTTCTGCTATAACCAGAGGCTAAATGATAGTAAGCGCTCCGTCTTATCAGGCTGATCCAGCTCCAGTGTGCAGATCCTCTGCACTGGGCTTTGTGTGAGGAGCAATCGACTTTTTAGTCTATACTTTATGGCTTATTTTCAATATCATTATTCTCATTTTTGATTGAACAAATTAAATAATAGATGCTATTGGGTTTATGCAGTTATTTTTCCCATTAGGCAGAATGGATGGCTCTGGCTCTGAAAGTTTTGCATTTATGCATCTCTAATTCTAACATTATTTATTCCAACAAGTCCTCCCACATAGGTTATTTTTTCGAACCTGGTCTCACAGAAATCCGTGAGATAGCCACGGATTTCGCTTAACTCAAAATCCGTGGAATAGCGACAGAATCACTCAAATTTCCGTGAAACTGACACGGATTTCACTACTATGCAAGTTAAAGACAGTCATATCCCGTGGCTGTTCCATGGATATTTTTTCCTATTGGTTTGTTCTAAGTCACGTGACTTTCAAGGTTCCGGCGATCAGAACAAAAAACATGGCGGGCAGTTCTCTCATTTTTAGTGAAAAAATCAATATTTTGACTTTGTTTCTGCATAAAAATGGATTTTGATCACATTTCTAGCGAGAAATATATGTTTTATTTTCTAAATATTCACTCAGTGAATGTACATAATCACTTTGTATGTTGGAATAGCCACGGGATATGACTGTCATTAACTTGCATTGTAGCGAAATCCGTGTCAGTTTCACGGAAATTTTAGCGATTCCGTAGCTATTCCACGGATTTTGAGTGAAGCGAAATCCGTGGCTATTTCACAGATTTCTGTGAGACCATGTTGATTTTTTCCTACCTTCTAATATAGCAAACAATAGTGTTGCCTTAACTAGTGCAAGAGATCAACATGTCCTCATAACTAAACATAACGATTATAGTTGTAAACACGTGGTTCATAATATCAAAAGGTTGCAGTTTGGTTAGGCGATAAAGCTACTTGGTTATGTTTAGGGAAAAAGGACAGTTGCGGTGAAAATTATAGAGTGGATACAATGTGAAAGTAGTCCCATCTGCTATCATAGCGATATTTATAACCTATACTTCTGCCAGCCACCAGGGGGCGACCAATATGTTTTGGCCAGTATCAATCCAACATTTACGTAAGAATACTGATCACCATAACATGTCACTTAGCTCATTAACATTACATTAATACAGTTAAACGGAAATCCAAATAAACAACTTTTAGCTAGAGTAAAGTTTTATTTAAATTCAGGCTTACTTGTTTGTCTCAGACATGCTGATTCACGGTAACACTACTGCAAGTCTCGACAAAATCAGTATTTCAAATTACCCTGATTATATATCTCAAATAAGTTGATGCTGGTGTGGTAAAGTTTTAGAGTAACTTAACTTAATTAAAGCAGTGTAAGTTGGGGCGACACCAACAGACAGGAACATCACAGCCTAGCCTGTTAGCCTATGTAGCCTCCGCTAGCTCAGTAGCTTCGAGCTAGGTGGGCGTGTTTCGGCCGCCTCAGCTCCAGCTCTCTGCCCATTTTTGGATTATTCGGGAAGTTGGGCGGAGTCAGCTTTGCCAAGATGGCGACTGTGGGAAATGCCCAAAAGGCTTCATCTGTGCTCACAGAGACTACGTCCATTATTTATACAGTCTATGTCTTGCCTTCACTTTTGGGGAGCTATTTGACCTTCTGCTGACACTAAATACATTTATTTTATAATTTATCTTTTGGCTATGATGGATATCTGCAATTGCATGGCTATCCAATAGTTGTTGAGATATTTGAGTTGACAGACTAATAATGTGTGGCTGATAAAAACACAAAAGGCACACAGAGAAATACAATAAGCACCAGACACAATCATCTTGGTTGTCAAGTTAGTGTGAGGAGGGGAAACTTTGCTGAGTTCCCTTCCTGGAGGAATGTTGTATTCAATGTTTTCTCTAAAAAAACATTTGAACATGTAAACAGATGCCTTAAAGCCTAACCCCAGGCTCCATAACAGAACTGTTCAAAGTATTTGAGAGAAGATCACCTAAAAATGCAACATAGTGTGCAGTACGTAGCAAGTGCTTAGTTATAAATTTGGTTTCCATTGTAAAAGACATTGAATATGGCAGTAAATATGTTTGTACTTGAAGATAATAACATATTTCAACTTCATGGTTGGAAAAAAAAATACAATACTAACAATTTTGTGGTTGATTTGCCTACAAAGTAACTATATCTGTGGAATATTAATTCTACTGGAAAACATACTTGTTAAATAGGGTGAAGTGAGGATAACATTGGAAATTCTATCCATTAGATTGTCACATTTTCATATTTTTATCATTTTTGATAACATTTCTCCTCTCATATGGCCTTAGTTTATCTATGTCATATTTTTCAATACCACTAAGTGCTGTGCAAACTGTGTGGTTTTTATTTAGGCTATTGTTCTGTCCTGCATGTGTATATGTTTTCTATATTAATCCCCCGGAGGTGACTATGTATTTCAACTCCACGCTGCTCGGTGGATATTTTGGACCACGCAGGTTTTAGGAATATTGCAGCGTCTGTACTCCCCCATCCCTTCCCTTGTGGTTTGGGTGTTTATTTCTGTGAACCATTATGCAGTGGCATAGCAATTTGTTTTTGACTGAAATAGTTGATTGCCTTGGCAGCCTTTTCTGACTTGCAATTATTTGGTGCGTTATACTTAATTGAAAACAGAAAAATCCCTGCAGACATGAGATGACTGAGTTTGAAGATC
This sequence comes from Centropristis striata, assembly GCF_030273125.1. Taxonomy (NCBI): domain Eukaryota; kingdom Metazoa; phylum Chordata; class Actinopteri; order Perciformes; family Serranidae; genus Centropristis; species Centropristis striata. The sequence goes on along the minus strand of NC_081529.1, from coordinate 6,374,393 downwards.
TGTTCATACCCAACACTTTCTGTGACACTTGAATATAGACAGCTTTGTTATCTTCTCTGTGAAATTCTTTGTCACAAAGAAAGCTTTAAAGTAATACCCTGCTTTAATCATGCCCGAGATTCCAGAGCAACATGAAAACATCAACACAGAATAATACAGAATAATTTCTCAGCAATGTTTAAAAAAAAACTTGTTTATACTCTTTGGGGAAGCTAAACTGGGGTAAGCTTTGAGATTCAATATAAAGGGAAAAAAGTTTAAAGGAATAGTTTGACATTTTTGTAAATATGCTTATTCGTTTTCTCCACCTACCAACATCTTTAAAGTTCAATATTAAGTGCATTGTATCTCATTTGAGTAAACCATAAAATAAAATGGAAAAAATTGTAGAAACAACCATTTATATTGGGAGGTACACATTATTTAGTTTCACCTTGTCCCTCCCTACTGTGCTGTAATTGGCTAGTATTATTGTGCTGTCAATGGCGATTAATTTGGAGATAGCAATCAGTGTTGCCAACTTAGCGATTTTGTCGCTAGATTTAGCAGACCTCTCTAGTGACTATTTTTCAAAAAAGCGACTTGTGACAAATCTAGCGACTTTTTCTGGTGTTATTGGAGACTTTTGGAGACTCGTTCTTACTATTCTTAATGAGCCGTGAGGGCTGCCAGCGGCCCCTCCCTTGCCCCAAAGCACTCACAAGCGGTACAGTCCTCCTGCAGGAGCCTCTCCCGGCTGCAGTCAGAGCAGGAGATGTTAACCCCTCGGCGTCCAGTCTGTAAATCGCACATGTTGGCACCAAGCTGGCTGGTTTACAGTCAGTGTCAATTTTGGGTCAGTTTTGCCCGTCCCGAGGCCAGATTAAGGAGTTACTTAAGGAGTAAATTATGCAAATTAGGCGATAATGTCATTTAGCAACTTCTACAGACTTTTAGGATAGCCAATAGCTACTTTCCTCACTGAGGAGTTGGCAACACTCATAGCAATGTGCTTTCCTGTATTGTGACAAGAATGTGTGGGTGAAGCACATTTTGGGTGGCTAGTTAGCCTAATTCCACTGTGCTTCTATCCTATACTGGTTACAAAAAATAGCTGAACTAAATTGTACTGTGCAATGTGATTTTCTACACTCTGAAGAGAGTGTGTGGATGAAGTATTAGGTTTTTACATTTGACAAATTTAGTGAGTAGCTAGTTAGCTAGCTAGCCAATATATCTCTGGGGCTACCATCTGCTCCCCTCCTGACCAAGAAGTCTTCTGGAGGGAGGGGTGAGGCAACAGTTGTTGAAGCCAGCAGCCTGTTGTTGGGACCATGTTCTATAACGAGTTTAGCATGAAAGCAAGGTACAATCAGCAATTAAGCTAGCTAACTAGTGGATAGCCGGCTATTTAGCTAATTCTATGATGCTTTATATGTAGTATGTGGATGAAGAATTAAGTTTATACATTTTACTCACTTAGCAGCTGACTAGTTAGCTAGCTAGCTTGTTAATTCCACCATAGTTCCTAGTGTAGCATCCAATCACAAATATGTATCAAAGTAACAAGTACCATCCAATCACAGCCCAGTGCGTAATTAGGCAACACACGGTTGGGGGAAAAATAACGCTCCATGTGCACAACTGTTTCTTGGATTGGCAAACTATCCCTTAAGGATGAAACATTACATTAACTACAGCATAGTGAAACCTCATTAAATCAGCCCCTAGTTGTACCCCCAGGCGTGATGTAATGTCTCAGCAAAATCAATTATTAATTGGGTGTAATAACTTTTCCTTGCATAGGCATGCAATGGACCTAATGTTGAGATTCACTGCTATAGTAGTAGTAGATGCAATATTATCTGAACGGTGTGTTTAAACATCACATCAAGTGTAGAGACTACTGGGAGTACTTGACAATATAGTGCAGAGTACTTTACCATATTATCCTGTAATGCCCACACTGAAACAGTTTTTTTCTCCACTGTCTCCCTCCTCTGCAGTCAGACATTGGCCCATTTCCTCACAACCAGACGGACAGCAGCACCTCAGGAGCGCCAGAGGAAGGCGGGATGTCTGGCGGCCCAGAAAGGTTGGCCGATCCCGGGCACAGAGTTGGTGCTGACAGGCCCTGGAGGATGGAAGACTTGGAAGGGGAGCTGGAGAAAAAGGTGGAGCTGTTGGAGAAAGAAAGAAAAACCCTGAGGCTGGAAACAGAGAAGCACAGACAGGAAATCGACCGGGGCATCAACAAACTACATCACCGACTCTCAGGACTGGAGGGAGGTAGGTTCTGACAGAGAGATGGACAAGAAACAATCAGAATCTGTGTGTTTGCTTTAATGTGTAAATTAATTTATATATAATAAAGAGGTATGAAATATGATGAGAGAAGAGAGAAGTGATGAATCACTTGCATGATGACTGAAGTCACTGATGATGAGAAATTATCTGGCATAAAGTTACCACAGATGTTTCATTTCGTTTTTTGTATTACTCTTAATCAAATCAAGCCATGGGGTTTCTTTATGATGAATAAATTATGTGTTACTTATGTAAAAGAAGAAAAAAAAAGATCAGAAAGACTATGAAATTCATGCCCTGCTTATAAAAAACACATCAGATGGTTTGATGTGAAGAAGTGCAGACACAGTATATTAGATAAGCAGGAAATCTATTTGGTGTCTTGCCAGATAGATGACTTAATTACTATTTGATTACTTAATTAATCACTTCTTTTGTGTTCTTGCTTTGTGTCCCAGGTGTCTCGGGGCATTCTTTCCCAGAGGGCTACAGGCTGTCCTTCCCGACTCGGACAAACTACATGTACGCTGTTGTGAAACACTCCATCCCAGCGCTGCGGGCCTTCACTGTCTGCCTGTGGCTGCGGCCTGCAGAGGGCGGAATCGGGACACCTCTGTCTTACGCTGTTTCTGAGCAACCCAATGAACTGGTGCTGCTGCAAGGCCTGCATACCCCCGCTGAGCTGCTCATCAATGACAAGGTACTGTATCAAGTCAAGAGAGGGAGTATATCCTGCATATCTGAAGTGACTTATCTACTGCTCCGGTGCAATTGATTTTCTCCCGGAGATTTGTGTCATGGTGTGTGGGTCATATTTCTAACTATTTATTGATTCGAGACATAAAGGTCCCATATTGTGGGACTTTTTTGATTATAAAGCAGGTCTAGGTGCTAAATAAATACAGTGAAAGTATGAAAATGCTCAATCCCCAGAGAAATGCACAAATTCTGTGAGGTTGTGATGTCTCAACTATAATATACATAGGTAGAAAGCGCAGTCATTCCCCGGCTGCAATGATGGTGCAGAGATGACGATACAACATAACATTTTAGGTATGATAAAAATGCTGAATCTGGCATTATCCAATTTCAGATTTCAGTTGTGGAAATGTATGCAAATTTACACATATTTAATAAGAAAATAGTTAATTTGCATATTTAAACATAAAAGTTCAGAAAACTTGAAACACAAAAAAACAATTGTCTTAATTTAAGTAATACATTAAGGAAGTTTCATGGTGATATCTATAAGTATTTTTTTTTTACCCTGCTCAGTGTAATTTGTAATTAGCTGTAATGGTGCAGTCAGTTTAAAACTTGTTATGGCAAATGTATGTACTCACAAAATCCTTTAAAGGTTTTATTTAATAAAACCTGAGTATTCTCTTAAATAAAAATGGGATGGGATAAAAAAAAAAAAACGTATCTCTGCAGTGTAGTCTGGGAAAAATACAGTGTGAGAGACCTGAGGACAACCAGTGTACATATCATTGTATATGACAATTTTATTATCACCACAGTACCCGAGATGAGTTTCATTGCTGCATTCTACAAGGCTTACCCACTTTTTTGAAATGCTACCACTAAACCTCAATATAGTCTTGATTATAATTTTTTAATGTCTATTAAAGAAGAAATAGTGCTCTGTATTAGCATACAAATAAGCTGAACATATCATATGAAAGAGCCAATTGGGCAGACAAGCTAAATGGCCTCATTCATGTGTTTTAATGACAAAGTAATGTACCACCTTGACAGCACTGCAGGGCGGTGTAGTGCAGTGCTGTGGCCTTAGGTATAATTCAATGAAGTCATTATGGTAATAGATGCCTGGAGGAAAAGTTCTGTGTCCTTGGAGGTAGCAAGATGTCTTTGGGACTTAGGGATTACTGCATAACAACCAACTTATGAAACAAGGAGGGAAAAAAGACATCCAGCAGCTATAGAGATACAGCTGGATGACTAGTGCTGCACTGAATGTAATTTTATTTACAGTCGAGGCTTTTATTGAGGATTTTGAAAGAAGCTTCGGATGTCTGTCTTCATATTTTAGAAAAAACCTTTTTGAACAACACCCTGGTGGCCGCTGGGTATACCCAGAAAAAGCAAGTTTGCTGATCTGGCGTCAAGTTGTGCTGGTTTAATTCGAGTTGCAATGCTGGCCACCTGTGGGTCCTTCTGATAAAGCCTATCTAGAATCTAATTCTTCTAATAATATTAGTTTATTTGCAACTGCGCAGAAATAATAGACACACAAAAAAAGAGGCTCCACAGCATTCGAATGTTCATTCAGAATTTCAACGTTATGAATGAAGCTTGGAAGCTTAAAACTATTCGTACAATGACAAGTATTACCTTCAAATGTGTGGTGTGATGTGTAGAAACACTTACTTTATCTGAACTTTCCATTTTCTCTCCCGTTCCTAGGTGGCGCAGTTGCCTCTCAACCTCTCCAGAGGCAGCTGGCAGCACATCTGTGTGAGCTGGAACCAGAAGGGAGGAGCCTGGCAGGCCTACCAGGGGGGTAAGCTGAGGGGCGAGGGTCACGCACTGGCAGCCGGACATCACATCAGACCTGGAGGAATGCTCATACTGGGGCAGGAGCAGGTAAGTGAAATGCTGAATGAATAGAGTTTGCACTGATCACTGGCTTACTCCAAAAGAAATCTAATTTGGTATGCCCTTCAGGCTACGGCTGACTACAAAGCTGCAAGCAAATTGCAGTTCACTCAGTGCAGCTGCAGGGCTATTCACTTACCGACTTCTCCATGAGCTGTAAATAAAAGTAGTAAATTCAAGCACATCAATGCTCTAAGAGCCTCGGAAAAAAAGGAACACACAGTAAATCTACAAATTGGTTTGGAACGCACTGCTAGCCGAGGGGTTGAAGTGGTGAGCTATGCTGTAGAGTTGAGTGGATGAGGTGTGTGTGGGCATAATGGTCATGAGCAACAAGACTTACAGGATAGATGACGCTCATCCAGACCTAAAAGAACCCCTCTCAAGTAGTCTCTTTGTTCACTAGTCCTGCATTCATACTGTTCACTTTCTGTTCTCCTTCAACTTCCCAAAAGCGAGTCCAAAGCCTTGCTCAAGCATAAGTCAAATATGAGCCTGTATGTGCATGAAAGTCAAAGTATTTTTTATCTTCTGTCTCTTCCTTTCTTTCATCTATTCCCACTTTTCTTTCCCTCCAGGATTCCCTTGGTGGAGGTTTTGATTCATCCCAGGCCCTAGTCGGAGAGTTGTCCCAGGTGGGTCTTTGGGACCGGGTCCTGTCTTCCAACCAGGTGGCCAGCTTGGCCCGTTGTGGCAGAGTAACCCAGGGCAGTGTGGCTCCCTGGACCGAGAACGGAGTTGAGGTATACGGTGGAGCAACCAAGGACCCAGGGGAGCCTTGCAGTAAACACAACAGGAGTTCTCAATGACAGATGGGGGGAGGGGAAGAGAAAGAAAGGAGGGTGAAGGGAGGGATAAAGTTATAGCCCTTTCAAGAAGGGAGGATTTTGCCTATTATTAGCACTGCTACTGGATTTTTACATCAACTCTATGTGGCACGGACTGACAAGTATGTAAAAAAATGGAAAATGAATGGTAAATATGACTTACATCAAGGCTTTGTAGTTACTTCTTCACACTTCTAGCAACAACATCTGATGCCAACATGGAGGCCCAATTGAAAATTGTATACAAGATGAGATTCCCATAAATATAGCTTTAAAACTTAAAGTAATAAGTAAGTAAAATATACATATATTTGAAAAAAAGTACATATGTATCTGAATTAAGGCCACAATAGACTGTTTTGTGATTGGTCCTAGCTATTCTGTGCTATGTTAGCGAATCAGCTGTGTAATTAATGGATGCAACTAATAAAAATGTGAATATGTGAACACTACCAAATTACTGACCTTCTGTTAGCTATAAATTCAATTAAAAGTGTATAAGCAATGATAGTGATGGTTAGCTATTTTTTAACTGGTATGATAAGCTAGCTAACAAACCTTTACAGCAATTTTGGGAAATATACTTATTCACTTCCTCACTGATAGTTAGATGAGAGGAGGAATACCACTCATGTCTGCTCAGTAAATATAAAGATAGTAGTCAGTTGCCAGCTAACTTAGCTTAGCATAAAGACTGGCTAGCTAGCTGGCTCTGTCCAAAGGTAACAAAATCCACCTACCAGCACTTTTAAGTTCACTAATTAACATCATAGACTGTATGTGGATATAGCAACCGTGCTGTCACCGATGGGTTTGTCGACTATGATGTTGAAGCCCAGAGTTTGTCATTTTGGCCGCTGTCATCTTGGTTTTTGGGCGTTGCCATCTTGGTTTCTTGGAGCCAGTTGTGACCATATTTGGAAGAGAGTGAGACTGTAAGTTACAAGCTCGTCCAATTGTTAGCTAAGCTGGTTCGCAAGACACAAAAATGAACAGTCAGCCACCCCCTTAGAGTGTCTTTAGTACAACCAAATGCTGAACAAGACAATTTTAGGAGCCAAATTGTGATACTTAAATTTATAATACACTTTAAAAGTTTGCGAGAATTGGTAATTTATTTTGTAGACTTCTTAAATCCATAAAATGACTAGTGTTAAAACCAACAATTTGACCTGTATACAATTTGTTTATGTGCAGAATAAACAAAGGAGACACTTCTTGTTAAATAGTGAGCATTGCAGATGCTGGTAGGCGAAATGTGTTACCTTCAAAAAAGTTAAGCTGGCTTTTTCTCTCCATTTCCAGTCTGTGCAGAAATTATTGTCTATTTATTCCATTGAGACAGCTGAGCTAGGAGAAATTCAATGAGTTGTTCACAGCTGCTGTAGCCTAAGAGCTGTTGACCTCCACTATGGCTGCCAGAAGTTGTGTAAAGCCAGCTGAAAACCCTCCGTGAGTGCAGCAGGGTCGGAGTGAAGTTAATTAAGGACTGCGACAGCTTTAGAGTTGGAAGTCATGGTAAGGTGATGAAAAGTGTTGTAGAAAGTGAAGAGAATGTTAATGGCAGCAAGGAGTAGATGATGAAAGAGAAAGGAAAGAGGGAGGACAGGGAGGAAAAAATAGATTGGGCACTTTTGAGGAGTGATGCTCCATTGTTTTCACCTCTGCATGATGTATTCATTATACCTATAATGTCTTGCCACTGCACTTTGCAGCTCACACATTTCACAAAAGAGGACAGTGCCTCCAGTCTTTGTTTTTATTAAGGCCTGAGGGTCTCTCAATAAGTCACTGAACAAATCTGAAACAAGATTCCATTCGGAAATCACCACCATTAGCAGAATGTTCCTCTTTTTGGAGGGGTACTTTGCATATTTTTTGACAAGCCTTTACCCCATTTATGTCATTTTGTGCAAATCTAGAAAATCAAGGTCAAAATATGGGCTCTGATCAAGGAAATGTGTCTCAGATGACAACTTTTGGCTTCATCCTGTAGCACACTTTATTTTCTTGAATTTAATTTTGCAACATTCATACAGAGATACATAACATTTGCAGCCCAGTCACCAGAAAAAAATCTTGACATTGTACGTTTTTGGACACTACAGATATGTTGAATGTCACATTTCTGACCTGCTGCAAGCCATTCTCATTCCCTACGCAACACATACCAGTGCTTTGTTGGCATCACATTTAAACACACTAACTGGCCTAGTTTTATTCTCCAACGTCGTAGTTTAAACAGGTGGTTAACTGGGTGAAAGTCCAAAGTCTGTTTGCCCCACCCATCCATACCGACCACCTGTCCACACGGATTTTAACGCTCATTATACTACGTCATCTGAATTACGGAGCACTTGCTCTCAGCATTTCATTTTTAACGTAAATGGTTTCACATTGGTTGAAAGCCCTGTGCACCTCCTATGGACGCTAAAGTGTGCAAAATCTGTTTTATATTAACATATTTGTGGTTTGCAGAAATGTACAATGCCAACATATTTCTATCCACTGAGCTGGTTCTTTAAATCCATGGTTCTGAATGCAACCTACATACATACCTGTATCATTATTTTCAAATTAACATAATGCACTCACAGTCTGTTTAACATTTTTAGATATTGACTGTTTCCTCTTTGCAATTTTCAATAATGTGGTTTGATATATTAACAACCTGCAACCTCCGACTCTTCCAACCTTCCTACATTCCATGCATGAGTTGTGCTGTATGTTTGTTACATGCCTCGGTGCATCCGGTATGTTTCTGAAATTCCATCTCTTTAATGATTGTTCTCCACTGTTGTGTGAGACATGTGATGTTAAATAGAGATTGTTCATATCACACTTGTTAAAACACTGGCTCTCCCTAGCATAAAAATAATCCTGAGTGGAAAGTGCCTGTCAGGGTGTTTGTACCCATGTAAACAAATCATTTAATTTATTATCCTGATGGAAAATTCACACCGTGAGATATTTTGAACTAATTAAGCATCAGTGTCTCGTGAATTCCCTGGTGGATTTTTAAGATTTAAGAGGTTTGATAAAACATTTAAAATACAGGAATTTCTGTGTAGTGCCGCCAAACTGATGCTGAATCAGGTCAGAATCGTCTCGCTGTGCCTAATAGTGTCTTTGATAATGCCTCTCAGTCTGCAGTGTTATTATAATATTATGCCTGGTGTCTGTTCGGCTCGTGTCAGAGCTTTTTTGTTGGGCTTTTTGATAGTGGTGTGGCATTATTCCGTTTACAGCTATTGGCATTGAAAGCTTTTGAAACTCTATTGGCAGTGTTTTCTTACATGACAAATCAGATTTTTTTTCACTGTATGCATTGGTATCTGTCTATTTCATGTTGTTTGTATAAATACTGTATGTCTATGTCTTGTATGGTGTTGTATTGTTCTGCATATGTGCCGTGTACAAACCTCAAATCTTTATTAAAGTCCTAATTTTCAAATGTAAAGAGTGTGATTCTTTTCTTAGTATTCGTCTGCTTTAGAAAAGTGTTCTTTTATTCAAGGACACACACACACACACTTGCAATTCAAGTGCAGCAGTAAGAAAACCTGCTGTGACAGCAAACCCTCCGACACTAAGTGTGCTCTCCACATTCCACAAGAAAAAATACTTGTTTCTTCAATGACAGAAAAAAAGTTCCATTTTCCTCCCAAGGAAATTAAAGTAGAGTTCAAGTAGAAAAGCTCGAAGCTTTCACCCGCAGGTGCAGCAGGTGTTGATGTGAGTTAAGAGCATATTGAGGATTAGTGAAACTCAGTGAGTCATCTGTCGTGTCTCATGTAGTTATGAATAAACTGTTTTTTTTTTCAGTTTCACGTGTTAGAATCATAATGGGTTCAAGACTTCACATTCAGTGGCAGTCTGAAATGGACAACACACTGTAGTTATACTGTATTATATTCATATAATACTATGAAAATACATACAAACATACAAGCCAACATAAAAATAGCTTCCACTATGACCTCAACTGGGCTATTGAGACAGTTTTTATCCAATCCAATGAAATGGATAAGGATTTTTGGAACTTCACTTCATTAGACTATGTTCAGTAAGTGAAATGCATCACTGTTTATATCACTATGTGCTTAGGTGCTGATCTGTCTTTAGCTACGTTGTAGGTTCATTCTTTTGCTGGTTCATGCTGTTATATGAAGTCAGTAGTACAAACGTATGTCTATACAATCACTGTTAATAAGGTTAATAGCTCAGCAGCTTATTATTTATGACAGAGTTATCATCATGATAGTTTGCATTGCATTTCTGATCGGCTCATGTACTGAACACCTCAAATGGACATATCTTTTTCCGGTCTTTATGCTAAACTAAGCTAAGCTAACTGTCTTCTGTAGCAGAAATATTAGAATTAAAGAAACATATGAGAATGGTATCAATCTTCTCATCCGAGTCATGGCAAGACAGCAATTGGGAGTATTTAGCAGCTTTACATAGCATTGGTATTTCTGGTGTTTTAGCACCACTACAGAGGTGCGCAATTAACTTCTCCACTGCTGTCATAAATATGGAGAACTGTGCATGGGAATTTCTCATGATTACATTACTGATGATAGAAAAAATAATCAGCAGTTTTGCTTGTAAAGCTAAACATTAAGAAGTGCAGCAACACAAGACATAGTAAGCCAGCTAATATTACTTACTAGTCCAACAGCATGAAGAATAAGAATGCTATTATTTTTGCAAAGCTCTCGCCTTAACTAAAAGCCAGTCCAAGATCTTTCCTTTTCTCTGTTTGGCTATGCACCAGTGCATAGTCAAACCAGTACCAGCACCAGTACAGCCCCACGTACCCTAATCCGGCCTGAAAACCCCTCCTCCCAGTGGTCCAATGCTCCTGTGTCAGAAGTGTGAAAGCTGACACTCCCACTATACAGCTATACAGTTAGCAGCAGTTACTGGTTAGCTTTATTCTAGTAACAAGTAGCGTAAAGCTCTGTCCAACAGTAAACTCAGATATTATAGAGAGCTCATTAAATAGTTGCATAGGTTGCTTTAAAATCTATGTTTTTCATGAATTTCCATATAACTGAAAGCTTCTAAAAAACATATTTTTTTATTGGATTGCACTAAATTGTGTAGCGTTTATCCCATTGTATCTTTCCCACCAAGCCACTACTGTCTAATCTCAATGTCTCTCTTGTATATATTAAAATAGACACATTCCATTCTCACGCTGCATTCATTCTCTCCACCTCTCTGTCATCCTCGATTCCCATCATCTTCTCTGTCATCTTTCATTCTCACCCTCCTCTCATCTTCTCACCCCCTCTCCTCCTCTCAGTGGCATTAAGACCCCACGTCCTCCTCCGCGCCTTGTCGCCTGCTCTTTACTCAATCGTTGCATTCCTCATGTCCCATTTCTTCACTCAAGACACCCTAAATACATCTGCTGACAGAAAAAGACACAATGAAATGACGAGGATCTGACTTTTCAAGGTTGCTGTCACAAAACTGCTGTCATTTTTACAGATATGTGGGGAAATTGAAGGGAGCGAGCACACAGGAGATTTGTAGAAACAAATAGCTACTGTGTATGTTGGGATTTCTACCTCTACCATAAGTGATGCAACATCATTTTTTTCAGGCTTGATTTTGACTTGGGCCTGTGTAGCAATACACTGATGATATGAGAAGCCATTAAAGCCCCCTCCAGACATGTTTTATTCATTAATTCATTATCCTTAACCACTTATCCGCACTCAGGTTGTGGTGGGCTGGAGCTCATCCCAGCTGACATTGGGCGAGAGTCGGGTACACCCTGGACAGGTCACCAGACTATCACAGGGCTGACACATAGACACAGACAATCATTCACTCTCTCATTCACTCATTCAGCTGGAGAACCCGGTGAAAAACCACGCTGACAGGGGGAGAACATGTAAACTCCACACAGAAGAGCCACAGTCGAACTGCAACCCTCTTGTTGTGAGGCAAGAGTTCCAACCACTACAACACTACTTGCTACTTTTTCATTACCATTAACCGCTTATCCGCAATCGGGTCGCGGGGGGCTGGAGCATATCCCAGCTGTCATTGGGCGAGAGGCGGGGTACACCCTGGACAGGACGCCAGACTATCACAGGGCTAACACATAGAGACGGACAATCACACTCTCATTCACACCTACGGGCAATTTAGAGTCACCAATTAAACCTAAGTGCATGTTTTTGGACTGTGGGAGGAAGCTGGAGAACCCACGCTGACACGGGGAGAACATGCAAACTCCACACAGAAGAGCCGCAGGCGGGAGGCGAACCGGCGTACATAAAAAAACATAAAAAGTAAAGAAAGAAAAAAACTCTGAGAAAGGGCTTGAATCACATCCACTCTTCCTCCCTCACTGATCATTCTGAATCCTGCCTCCATCCGGCACACCATCGCTGCTCGAGTACTAGGTTGACCGGTGAAAGAGCAGTGTGAGCCCGCCACAGAGCTCCGTGGCTCACGGTCTACAAACTGAGGTCTTGTCTATTTGAAGGAAACATCGGTGAGTTTTCAGACTAACCCCTAAATTCCACTGAATGCGTAACGGCTGCAGATCCGCCGGTGGAGCCGATACGCGCTCATTATAATCAATGTGCGAGATTCCACCGACTCCAGATCTGCTGCTTGGTGAGACAGTCGTCACACAGCCATCTGTCAGCCCTCGCAACACCTGCGCAGAGCTTCTATTTTTGTCGGACGACAGAGCACGGCGCATCAATTCAGCACAGAGCAGGTAGTTCGGGGCAGGAAGTCGTGCACAGACACAAAATAAAACATCCGGTATATTTTCTAAATGAAATACCTCGGGTTCACGGCAGATCGTATTTCACAACTTGAAGACGTCCTGATGGGCGAGGACAGACTTGAAGTCAACAGGTTAGAGGTTTTCACTCGTCTTTTCACCCCACTGACACCATGGATGAGGAGATGTTGATTCTGGAGGTCCAAAATCATACAATTATCTATGACCCGTCACATCCTTTATAGAAAGACAACCATAAAAAGGAAGTGATTTGGAAAACCATTGCGGGAGTAATGGGAGTGGATGGTAAGTTACTAATATGGTCCAATAAATGTTGTTTGAAAGCAAATGATCTGTCCTTGTACATTAAATGAGACATTCTCTAGCTATACATGTAGAAAATCCAGTTGTATCACATGATTACGTGTGAATTTGTGAGATCTCGTGCGTCATCGGGACTCAGCTGTCCGCAACAGTGCCGATCACAGACGGATCCGGTGTGTGTTGACGGACTGCGGAGTCAGCAGCCGTTGCAGACGGACCCGTTTCGGAGTCGTATCGCATCCAGTGGAATCCCGGGGTAAGGGAGACTATGGTGTACCAAAATCAGCGACTGGCAGGCGTATGTTAGCTTGTAGCTGGCAGTAGCTAACACGGCCTCAGTTGTTGTGAACCATATAATAATATATGCTACGATGTTACAGTGTGCTTTTGCTTTCTGTACTTACAAGTTTGCTGTGCACCAGAAGTTTCCAGTTTCTTTGGTTGTGACGTACCTAATCTTGCTAGAATCTCAGTTGTGGTGAATCGCTTCAGTAAAGGAATGAAAACACCTCTTTAGTGGTAAACCTTGAACAGATAGTATACTTAATGTAACACATTTTAGAGGACACAAGCATAAAAAACAACTGCACATATTTGTGTTGAGGGGGACTTGAAAGTCACTGATGGTGAATAAGCCAGCAGGGACAGCAGCTAACAGGCACTGTACAGCAATATCTGCAATCCCTAATTAGCGTGAGTCAATCTGTTCACCCATAGCAGTGGATAAGACACGACTGAGCATCCTTTGTTCACGCAATCCTCTCTTTTACTAATGGACTTACAACTTAAGCCCGTCACCGGCTCTCCTGCTCGTGCCAGAGTCGCACTCAGCTGGCTGGTGTCACACAACTTAGATCTTAACCGAGTCGAAGTCTCGTTACCTCATTACCGTGTGAGCTCCAGCCTGCTGTGTGTGAGAAACTGCTTAGTCTGACTGATGCATTAGAGCAGAATAATAACCCCTTCAACACTGATAGTACACGTTGTTGTCATGTTTTAGTGGGTGAAATATTAAACTAAAAGAAAATGGAACAATCAAGATGTTGTGTGCATTAATATCTATGCTCTATATACAGGACTGAAGAGGTTAAAACATGCTGTTACAATACAAAGACAACTCACATATTCTTCTACAGCATCTTGCAGTTTAACAGTCATCTGAACAATGTTGTGCAAGATGCAACAGGCTTTAGGGTTTATATTGTGTCTGTGCTACATGTCTCACACCTGCTTCGGTGCTGTAGCTTTAACAAAATGGCCTGTCACAGGCAGTTTCTAACTGCTTTTGGCAGCCTGTCGTCTGTTAATTCTTTCTCTGTGCTTTTGACGTTTCTCTGAGGGAGCAAACGGCACGGAGACGTAGGAGGAGACATAAATTCAATGTGTGATTCTTACACATAAAATGAGATCTACTCTCAGTTTATTTTTTTTCAGTTTTATCACCTGGAACAAAGATATCACACTTAGGAATTGGTGTCTTTTCTCACTGAACAGTGGCCGTCTGCAGCACATTCTGTGAAGAAAATGAAGCACAGGACACTCTGAAAGGAGTAGATAATACTGGCTGCAGAAGGGATTCAACCATGGACTGTATAAAACATGGTCATAGTCTCTGTGACGTCACCTGCAGGTATCTGAAGAGCCATTGTAAGGTTGAGTGTTGTGGCTCTGGCTGTCCCCATCATGGAAGTTTTTGACTCCATCTAAAAGCAGTTTCTCACCTGATACGTAGCTGGTATGCACTTGCTTAGGCTGTATGTGCGTCACAAAGCTTATTGCTTATTACTCAATAACAATAAGAAGATACCCTGAGGCAGGACAAATGCAGCAGCTATCCACATGTGAGGACACCCACCTGTCACTCAGACCCCCATTGCCTCTAATTATACAGAACTTTAAGCCTAAATATAATTTAAACTGACAAGTTTTTTAAAATAAAAAAACCTTGAATTGGGAAATTTGCCATAAAGACCAAAACTATTTTTTAACCATGAGGTAAACATGTTTATATCTACTGTAAAGTTGGACATTTTAACATGGGGGTCAATGGTGATTGACTCGCTTTTGAAGTCAGGTGGCCAGTTGGGGAACAGCATGTTTTGGCACTTCTACGTTGGCTTGTTAGCCTCTTGGTTGGGTTTAACGAGGGGAGAATTTTTGTTTTGTTTTAAATAGCCAGATTTCTACCAGAAAGGTGTTTCTGGTAGAGAGTCTTGAAGGTTGGCTTAATTTTTTAGACCACTGTCACCTTCCAATCCCAGTAAAACCTCCATGAGCACCAGGCTGACCACCTTCAATACATATCATCCACAGCCAGAGGATGATATTCCAGTTGGATTACCAATCCCTATCTAATCCATAATGTTTCATCTAGGAATGGACAGATTGTAATCCCATGTAATCCATGAAATGGATGGACCATTAAACCGGAGAGTTTACCTCTTACTTAATGAACTCTCAGGCCGCCATACAGTGCAAACTACTGTGATTTATGCTCAAAGATGATATAGTCCATTAGTCCATAGTTTATTATGTCACTGCATGGGCTGTTCTGGTCGCCTTTGGCTGTTAAAGTCTGTCGTCCAAGCTTCCTCCACAGTGAATTAGAGACCAAATCTGTTGGCTCTTCTCTGGATATGGGGGACTTTTTATATTCAGAGCTGCATAAATAAAACTCACTGGGCTTTAAAAGCTCAAGCAGATGCCTTTTCCTTCCATGTCAAATCTCCAGGAAGTGTCTGTTGATCACAAAATGAAGTGTGGCTCTGCTGGGATTTTACAGCCCTTGTAAATATTGATTGAGCCGTCCCAGTAGAAATAAATTAGCATATGTGTGTTGGTGTTTCACAGTTTATTTTTATTTTTAAAAAGTGCTCTTCCTGTACAGATTGGAAAAAACGGTGCACTTCCAGAAGAACAGTGTTTGTGTCCCAGTAATGTAACATAACTTACGTTTTTTACGTAAGCCTCTAATCAATGAGACCATCCCCACCAGGGGCGCCACGTAACGTCTCAGCGCGATCAATCTGTAGCACTTCTATTTTTGATGCGAGTCAAAGCCACGTCAAGCTCAACAGAGCAGGAAATTTGACACAGAATCAACATAATACACTTCCGCCCCTTTCAAAATAAAACACAATACGCAGTTAAAGTAATCTATTACAACTTCACATTAATATTAAGTCATTACATGCCCGGAGGGGATTTACGCCAGGCAGAGAACGGAGCAAAACTATGGCGCAGCTGTTACATGGCCGATACGTTCCCGGTGGAAATCCCTGCTGGCATTTACGTACATTTATTTGGTAAAAACTTCACAGTTTATAACGCCTAACATGTATGTTTTTTAACCTAAACCACCCTAGATCAGTGTTTTTGTAGCTTAAATTCACTGCAAGTACAGCCTTTTTTTTTTACAACCGCGAACCCTATTTGTATATGATGAGTGAACGTGTGTGCTATTTTTTTTAACGCTCTCTAGCGTGAAAGGCTCATATTGGTATTGACAACCATCTATTCTGTTGTTTAGTTTGGAGATCTTGTTGGTTTTAGGGAGTGTTAAATTACTCTTTTAAATTGTAACCCTCAAGATTTCAGAAGTTCATGTTCCATCCCAGGCTATGGTTAGCACTCTTGCCTCACAGAAAGAGGGTCGCCGTCGGTTCTCCCACAGGTAAAAGGTGGCTCGCTGGATCCATTTTGTGTTAACACGTTAAGGAAGTAACACTGAGGTCAGATGCCGGCCGGCCTAACAACGCAGCGTAACCAAAACAAAATGAGCCGCGGAAGTCCACAGGGAGATGATGTGTCCAGTAGAATTGTCTTGTAAAGTCCGTTATTCCTTTTGCAGTGTGAAACCAAAACCAATAGGACCAAATGTATACAATGTAACAGAACACGGACCTTGGTTCGGACTTCCAGGTGTGAAAACGCCCTTAAATTGTAACCCTCAAGATTTCAGAAGTTCATGTTGCATCACGGGCTATGGTTAGCACTCTTGCCTCACAGCAAGAGGGTCGCCGGTTCGACTCCGGTTCTCCCCGTGTCAGCGTGGGTTCTCACCAGGTACTCCGGCTTCCTCCCACAGTACAAAAACATCCACCTAGGTTTAACTGGTGACTCTAAATTACCCGTAGGTGTGAATGAGAGCTTGAATGTCTGTCTCTATGTGTCAGCCCTGAATGAATGATGTTCCATCACTTCCTGTGAATCCCTCGGGCATAGGTAGGTAATTGAAATTCTGCATGGGAATGGCGAACTTTACCACTAAGAAGGAAAACTACAATATAAAAAGGGAATTACAGACTGTAAATACTTGCTGAAAAAGGGCAACCACAAATAGTATTAAAAAACTGGATTTGATCTCAAGAAAATATGAAAGGTTGTAACTTTAATATTTCGATTAATGGTTTTCACACGTAACAGCTTTTTGACATTCTGCGGTCATCACGATAACCACTCTCTGTCAAAATCTTTAAATCCACCTACTCATCACTTTCCTTTTTGAACCAGAGTAGGTAATCCACCTACTCAGCCTCCACATGGCAGCGTACCAGAATCGTTCCTCTTCATACACACACGCACATAAACACACACAAGCACAGTCCAAAAATCCCCACAGAGACTCCATCTGGACAGGAACACGCTTTGCTCTTCCTCCGTCTTTGTCACCCACTTTACATCTCATATTCCTCCCTCACCCCCTCACTTATCCTCCCTGGCTTAATGCAATATTCTTTCAAGTGCAGGTAGCTGGCCTTGTCACAATGCATGACTGTAATGCTGCCAAAGTCAAGGGGTTTGCTTCCTCTGAGCTCAATTATGTTAAAAATGGATACACAATTGGTGATGAATAAACAGCTATTGGCTTTTTCATCTCCCATTAGTTTAATTTTAACAAATCACAGGGTTGCTTATTATTTGCTGTACTGCTGTTTGTTACTGCTAGCTTTGATGCCATTTGTCTGTAAAAATAATCCAGCAGTCTTGACTCACTGGAGGTTGTGTAAGCCATGTTATGTCAGTCAGTCAGACAGTATTGTATTGCACTTTTAAAAGAGCTTTATTTCATACATCTTTCCCCTCTCTTATTGTGTTATCCATTATTTTATCCATTCTCTGTTGAGAACAATCTAAAATATGCAGACTTCACCCACATACATTTTGCGGAGCATTCATAAATCATAAAGCGTGCCTATGAGTTATTAGTCATGTTTTCAATGTCAATAGTACGGCTTGAATGAATGATGATATTCAATGCATTTTCACCTCATTATTGATGTTATTGAGGAATGAAAACTGACTAAGGTTGCACATAAAATGCCACATTCCTGCTGAAAATCCATAGTATTATTTGTCAATGTGTGGATTTAAAACACATTTGATTACAACAGATGGCAAAAGACTGAACAATTAGTATTTATTTATATTTTAATCAAGTTTCTGTTATTAACTATACACACTAAAATATTTTAATAATAAAAAAAATAATAATATGGATTTATTCCGACCACTTCATTCTGCATACATCTCCACTTTAAGGCTCATACGGCTCGAAGCAGCTTGACTATTGCTCAATACATTAGTTAGAGTGTTATATATGTTTAATAAGGTGACAACATGGGCCTAATTGATCGTTTATTTCCACAAAAATCTCTTCCTGACATTTCCCTCCAAATCTCCCTCATTCGCTTTCTCTCTGTGTCTAATTACATCCTCTTTCTCAACCTTTTCGTCTCTCACTTCTTCCAGCTCCGTTGCGCTTGGGTGATGAGATGCATGATAATGTTGAAGCATGTGACTCAGTTCAGAGGGGGCTTTGGCTGCTGTCTAAGTGTGTGTGTGTGTGTGTGTGTGTGACTGCGCAAGTGTGTGCAAACGCAGCGTGCTTGGCTCTTGGTCGTGCCTGTCTGTGAGAAGCCACTGTGTCTTCATTCATCTATAAAACATATCCCAAATGATTCACCCTTGTGTATTGTACATTTTAAATGTCCGCTTAATCTTGTCTTTGAGCTTGCGCGTGACATTTTCTTTGGATTTTGAGCTAAAATGACCGAGGTGTGTGTGTGTCTCCAGGCAAGAGGCTGTCAAGTATTTTGTTTTTATTTTGACATCTTTATGAGTTCAGTTCATCCTGCAGTTTTGGTGCTGATACATTGAGCAAAGTAATCATTTATATTCAATATCTCAGTCGTTTCTCATTCAATGTTAGGACTTATATCTATGAAAAGTAATGCACATAATCTCTTTAACCCACGCACTGGTGGACCAGCAGGCACAGCTTATTACAACTCATATTTATGCTTGTTGTTAGGGACGACCTCTAGTGGCCGTAGTAATTATGACGAGAGAAAAGAAAGAAGTCAGGTGATGTAGTATAAAGAACGAGAAAGTGCACGAAGGGAGTAGGTCGGGGTTGATGAATGGGTCAAAAAGAAGACCCCTGTGAAAGAAAAAGTCAACACTGTTATTTGAAGTTATTGTAATGTTTTGTTTAGTTGTAGGTTTACTTCCATACATGACTATGTAATGTTCTATGCACCTATGTAACTACGTCACATGTTCTCATTAATGGGTTTACATGATATCTTAGGAAATATGACCATTTCATTTTCAATTTATAAGAACTACCTGGTTAAGTTTAGGCAACAACAAAAAAACTTGGTTATGGTTAGGATAAAAGAACAGGGTTTGGGTTATAACTACTTCTGTATGTAGGAATGCAAAGTTCCCTTTTAGTTGCAAATGGGACACGAACAACGGTCTCCTGGGTCAAAGTCCTGTGTTTACTTGACCTGCCACCCCTCCTGCCCGGCCTAACAACATTTGATCAATAGGTACATCTACTGTATCGTCTCACTTCCTGCTTCACTCATAATTAGACTACAAAAACCACTACAGCCGCCTGACAACATCGTCTGGCTCATAATTTTCTGATTTTCTGTGAGTTATATTGTATTAGATATATATTTTGTAGGTATATCTACAAAATAAACAGGGTTTGGGTTAATTATACTATTGAACTATGTCACATACTTACATATTAAAGTAGATATTCCAAATCTTTTCTCCAAAGCTTAACCAAGTAGTTTTGGTGCCTAAACTTAACCAAGTACCAAGGTTAACCACCAGTGTGAAACTGCGACCATCACAGGTTTAACAACATACGAACGTCATACTTTGTAAGATATCACATGAATCGTTGTGTGAATGTATGTATTAATTTCCCTGTTTCTGCATATTGCACAAACAACAAAATTATCCAAAAATTGGATAATACAAGTGTGGTGTGAAGACAAACGAGTGTGAAAGGATGAGAAGGGAAGTGAGAGGAGTGTGGGAAAGATGAAGGGTGATAAATGCAGAATGACAACGTGACAGCCGAAAGAGTCCAATTTTATACACACAAAGAATAAGGAGGAACAAAAAGGAAATTGAAACTAACAGCAAACCAAATCTAATCTGTTTGCTGTGAGCCTGTTTTTGGAAGTACTGCATCATTAAAACATAAAATGAGCATGTGTGCAGTAGACTGCTATCAACCTGTTTGCCATTCATGTACACAATAATGAGAGTGTACAACACAGAGCAGCTAACGAGGAGAATCTATTTTACTACCTCAAGTAAAATATAAATGTGCTGTGCACTCAGTCACCCTCCAATCGTTTTGCTGCATTCCAAGGTGCATGTGTGTGTCTGAACAGACCTGTTTAAAAATGCATCTGTCTCCGTGTTTTGTCCTCCAAATATTTTCTGAGTGAGCACACACTCGAGTCCTCTGAGGGCTTTTCATGCCATCTGCTGGAAATCAATTTTCTGCTGGGTGGAAAGATATACACAAACACAGGTATGCACACACACACACACACACACCAATTTGCAATCTTGGTTTTTTGCTGACAACCTCATTTTGAGAAAATTAAAAATGTCTCTCTCTCTCCCCGTGTGCCCTCTCAGCTCTCTCCTCCCCAGTATTTAAAAATTTCCAGCCAAGAAATAAAAAAAACGCACAACCCACGTCTTCAGTCTGACTTTGTGAGTAATGGATCCTCCAAATTCACCACGCAATCACATCATTAATTAAGAATCACGAGCGTGTATATGCAACACGACACTGATGCAGCTGCCTCAGTCATTCCTGTTCATGTCTGCATTTATTCTCTTTCTCTCCGATTTACTTTTGAATTGTAAAGTCTGCTTGAAGTTGTCATTGAATTTCTCAGAATGTACCGAAAGTGAGAAGTTAGACACAATCAGGCTGACTACTGGCTGGAGCTGAGTGGTTCTCAACCATTTTGCCCTGTCAGATGAACCCATCATCGATTCCTAATGTAAGTTATAAATGTAACAGTATTCATTACATAATAGTGGATATTGTGAATATTTTCACAATGATTTAGATTTGTTTGGTTGTACAACTATAAGTATTTTGAGTGAAGTTGAAAGTACATTAATATTTTAACTTGATATGGGTTGATCAGAAGTACCTATATTATTTTATTTGTTTATCCATTACTTTTAGCTAATTATTTGAACTGTTTAATATGTAATTTTAGCCTATCTTGTCAGAGGACAACCCAAGTCCGTTTGGTTCGTCTGAATCAGAGTGAAATTGATACTTTTGGTTCGTTTTGTATTTAGTCTGGTTTGCTTTCACAGTGTATCAGTCAGTACGTTTACATGACAAAAAACTAATTATTGCCTTGATCCGACTGTAACTGGACAACTGAAGTGCATGTAAACGTGTTAGTCCGACTAATGTCGGAGTTCTCCAACTCACCCAGATAATGCGATTGGAATAGGATTTTCACGGGCATGTATGACAAGACAACGCATGTGTGCATGCTATGCATGCTCCATACCCGTGCTAGCGTATGACCTCGGAAGAAAAACATCCAAGAAAACCGGTCGCATTAGACGCTAGCACATTAGCCGGTCGCACATTAACCAATCACACATTAGCCGCTCGCATTAGGCGGTCTCCGGTCAGTAGCAACGGCACAAAATGTCGAACTGAGGTCAACCAGAAAAGAGGCCATATTAACCCACCGAAACGAAGCATATCGCCACCTAGTGTTGAGGAGGAGGACACGTTCCCGTCAGTTATTCGATTTTCTCAGTTGCATGTAAACTGGGACAAGGACAGAAGTCTGTCAAAATAAAAATAAAAAAGATTTGCGGAGGAGCGTGTACGAAGGTTGAGGGCTGGCAATATACTCACAGTATTATTTCTTGTTGGTTAGAAAGTTGCTTGTGGAAAATGTAAACATGGAAAAAAACAAAGCAACGTGGAGCTGAACGCACTCCGTGTACTTTTGAGTCTACAGGCTATAATCTTGCTCTGGTATTCCTGCCAAACGACAGCCCAGATGTCAATCAAACATCAGACTTCAGCAGAAGTCCAAGTCAGTCGTCTCCCAGTCCTGTTGCCTCTGTCACTCTGTGTACATCTCACAAAATGCCCACACAGCTAACCCACAATCCTCTTGATTTGGTTTATTTCCTGTAATTGGCTGACCAAAGAAACCGCAACAAGGATTTAACCACACCAGAGTTTGACTGAAACTGACTAAACTTTAGGTTGTGAAGGCTCCCTCTGAGTCTTATGCATACTTTGAGCTAACTTTTTTTTTTACTCATCTTTTGAACTGTTTCGTCAAGAAAATTAGCTATTTATTTCTACCATTTCGTCATTACTTTTAGCAACCTGTTTATATTGTATATTATATTACATACATATAACTACAACATCTAGTGTCCAGATGTTGCTGATATATTTTTTTAATCCTTTCATAACACAGTCTTTTAAGTACCCTGGCAACAGCAGCAGTCACCCCCAGGGGTACAAGCAGCCTGCCTCTGGCTGGGAGTCACTGCTGTAAGCTGTCCAGGCTGTCCAGCTCCACCAAAGGCATACATATTGCCTCATCACAGACCACACAAGGCTCTGTTGTAATGATCTCTGACCTCTCCAACAGCTCTGTGGAAATAATGTTATTACCACCTATAGGGCCTTGCTGAGAAACAAGCCCCCATGACCAGCGCTTGGCTTTTGTCCATTTTGACATTTTGTGGTATTTGAGACAGAATACAATTAAAACCAAACTGGAAGTACTATAATGGAACTGATCTAAGGCTACGTTTACACGAGGACGGTCTGAACAGAAGACGCAAAAGTGGCGTCACGTCTTCACTTTTTATTCCTCGTTTAGACAAACATTTTTGGGAGGAAATCTGCGTGCATACGGTGACGCAAAAGTGTGTGAAATTCGATTGTATGCATGCCAGACGGCATCACTTAAAGCGATAAGAGCATCTTTGGGCATGCAGAAGTTTTCACGCCACACACTTTCATCAGCTACTCCTTCCACAAAGTTATCCACCATCCACTAGATCTCCCAGGTCTCGTTCACAGCCGTCTGGCTCGCCTCCGACGAATTGCTGCATCCAAAATGTGATAGAGGTAATTACAGATCCTTCTCTGTTCACTAATACTATCTCTACATATCCTGTACATTTGGTGGAAAGACTCCTGTAAGTTTGTTAGAACTGCCAGAGCAGCTTGAAGGTCCGACGCATGGAAATAATCCCACGTTTGTTTATTTTGCTGTACTGGACCATGTATGTGACGTAAACACATACGTGACGTGAGCAGATCTGTGCAGAGTTTTGCGTCTTGGCAGTGTAGACGGACACGCTACGGTGGAGCATATTTAACTTTTCCACTTTGGAAGGTGGTTTCAGATTTTTGCGTCTTTAAGCCCCAAAAACGTCGTCACCATCTAACAGAAAGGCACTTCCGATAAAATATTTTGTTGTTTTTACCCGCGAGCGTCCTCGTGTAAACGGGGCCTAATACTGTAGGTCTAGTCAAGCATTGCAAAGTTAGCATGAGAGCTGGTTAGCTGAGACACAAGGCCAGACTGACAACATTAAAGCAGCGCAGATCTGGGACAAAGGTGCATTTGAATTCAATTGTTGATTGTGTAACATGGTGCAGCTTGGTTTACATTACAGAAAAAATATCTGTTTATCCTACTTTGGGAAGTAAACTGATCGGTCTTAAAAATAAGTTAATGTAATGATTTTTAAAATATATAATAGTAATCAAACCAATATTACAAAGGGTTTTATATAAAGAATGTATTGAAGCTCAGGCTACAACAATAAAACTGGCAGGCAGATACCAGGAATAAAATAAAAATGATTAAAAACACATTACAAGACAACAGCAGGAATACTAGAATATAGAGTTTATAAAACAAGAAAACAAACCACAGAATTTCAAAACTGAGCGCATAACTTAAAGAGCAGGATTAATTACATAATGGACCAATACAGCACAATAAAAGCTTTTTAGAAGCAGTTTAGTTCTTCACAGCGCTGCTGGCAGCTGGCAAAGCACGTTTTCTTCTGCTGTTTTATTTGCAGAGAAAGACTGTTATTAAAACTCTGCCAGTTCTGGTTCAGTTTACTCATCATGAGGAGTATTACACAGCATGAGAAAACTGTAGATGACAGAGTGATCTCATCAAGGTTATCTCAGTTTTGGCTGGAGACTTCAAACGAAGAACAAAAAGCTGTTACAAGCTGAAACTGCAGGTCCAGGTTGGCTGGAGTAATACTAGGTGCTACCAGTCGGGATATCTCAGCATCTGCTGCTTCGATTCTATTCCTTTTTTTTTGTAGTGGTATCTCAATAAGTCACTAGTATGTTCACACAGAGGACATAATGATAACTGTATGTAGGCTGGTTATTTAAGCACAAAGGCTAGCGAGCTTGTTTGCCATGTGATTATCTCTGTGAACACTATAAACTATAGACTGTATATAAAGAAAAATGGTGCCTCAACTTCATCCTACTGTACAAATTAATATATCCTGGATACATTATTTCACATTAATTAGAGCCAGAGTCTGTGTGGTAGCTCAACTTAATAGATACAATTGGTGTCCTGTCACAGTAACATTGCTACATTAAAAAAATAAACAAAATTGTTTGTTCCATTAAATACAGACTGAATCTAACACTGTCAATCAAGATGACACACCCATTTTTATAGCATCAAATAACTAATTAAAAACCAAACTTATGAGAAAATGAACACTTGAACACAGCATGATGCAAGAACTACCTAACATGACAGAAACCATCTTTGTTAAAATTATTTGATGTGTACTTTGATTTTAGTATCAGAGTATTGAGGCCCATTTCCCATCCACTAACATGGAACGTGGGCTTTAGACCTATACTGCACCAGGGGGAGATTGAGATGGTTTTGCTACACTTTTGGGAAGCTGTTGTATCGTCCATCTCTTATAGGACACCACAGGAATGAGTTCTTGGGGGCAGCTGTGGCACACGTGATAGAGTCACCCATTGATCGGAAGGTAGGTGGTTCGATCCCTGACCATGACAGCCTAAAGTGTCCAAGTATCCTTGGGCAAGATACTGAACCCCAAATTGCTCCAGATGCTGCGTTCATCAGTGTATGAATGAACTCCCAATGGAGGCAGGTGGCACCATG
This sequence comes from Centropristis striata, assembly GCF_030273125.1. Classification (NCBI taxonomy): domain Eukaryota; kingdom Metazoa; phylum Chordata; class Actinopteri; order Perciformes; family Serranidae; genus Centropristis; species Centropristis striata. The sequence goes on along the minus strand of NC_081529.1, from coordinate 6,349,050 downwards.
TAGGGTAGCCTCTGCCACCAGTATGAGTACATAGAGTGTGTGAATGGGTGAATGAGCGCAGTCTGTAGTGTAAAGTGCTTTCGGTGGTCCAGGACTAGAAAAGCGCTATATAAGTGCAGGTCCATTTACCATCCATTTACCATTTAAACCCAGAAGTAAGTTAGCATTTTAGCACCCTTGGGTCTCTCCTCTCAAACTCAATGAGGATTTAAAATACGTTTTTGGTAAGAAGCATGACAGAAGGTCTGTGGTTAACACAAGCTAAAGAGCTGCAGCTCTTCTGTGTGGAGTTTGCATGTTCTCCCCGTGTCAGTGTGGGTTCTCTCCGGGTACTCCAGCTTCCTCCCACAGTCCAAAAACATGCACTTAGGTTTAATTGGTGACTCTAAATTGCCCGTAGGTGTGAATGACAGTGTGATTGTCTGTCTCTATGTGTCTGCCCTGTGATAGTCTGGAGACCTGTCCAGGGTGAACCCCGCCTCTTGCCTAATGTCAGCTGGGATCGGCTCCAGCCCCCCGCGCCCCGAATGCAGACAAGCCGGACACGGACAGCTCTCTCATTAGTCTGCCTCACAGCCTCTTGTCGTAAATTATCTTAACATACAATTTATTAGGCTATGGATTCGTAGCTAGTCAAAACTGCTGGTTAGCTTGTCAGAGAGCGTCTGACAAGCTAACTATTTGACTGTTTATGTGATGTCAAGGCTTGGTTAGCCCAAAAATGTTTAAAACTCAACAGGGAAAAAACAGAGGTTATGGTGTTTGGCAGTGCCCTCATCGACCTGGGACCCCTCACAGACTGAAAGCTTTGAATGGACTGGCCCCACAGTACATCAAGGATCTCATCCAAATCTAGACTCCAGTTTGCGAATTGAGGTCCAAGGGCCGTCTCCGGCTGGTGGTGCCTAGAGCGAGACTTGAAACCAGGGGGGACAGGGCTTTCTCTGTGGTCGGCCCCGGCCCCGGACCAACAGCCCCCACGGTGGAGTGTTTTAAGTCTCGTCTTCAGACTCATTTTTATTCCCTGGCTTTTTAACTTTGCGTGAGTTTTGTGATCCTCTGTGTCTTTTATTTATTTTACTACGTTTAACTACGTCTTTTATTTATTTAACTATGTTTATCTGTTTTATTTTATTGTTTTATTTATAGCATCATTTCAGATGATTTGATTATTTATTGCTGATTGTTATATGGAAATATGTGTTTTATTGTTTTTATGATTCTATGTACAGCACTTCGGAGACGTTTTTATTGTTTAAATGTGCTATACAAATAAAGTGGATTGGATTGGATTGCATAACAGTAATGACGTTGAAGTCATGCAACCGTGGAGTAGTTCGTTATAGCATAGCGTTAGCTTTTTACTTCTGTCAGCTGCATTAATGCTTCAAACATTATAGAAGTGGTGTTCATTTGTGAAGATTATCTCGGTGATGCTGCTTCCATGTGGCCTGCAAAAATACTTCCTTCATTTGCTCTCTATAGGATCACAGCATACAGAGAACACATTGAGAGTAATTTGCAGCATTTGTACAGATTGCTACGCTAAACTACTTGCCTCAATCTATCTCATGACCTCTCCCAGCAAAATATGACAATTTAAAAGTATAGAAATAGAATATATGTACTGGTCAGCTGGTTAGCTCCAGTTCACTTAGACCCTACACACTTTAAATTATTAACAGGTTATTTCAGGATAATTGCTAGTTAGCTCATGCTATAGCTAGCTAGCTCAAATGATGTTAAATGAACAGTCTTTACATAATTCATGTGTGCATTATACATGTAGGTTTTAGTTTAAAGGCATATTGAGGTCATGCTCAGTTTTATTCTTTCTATCTTAATTTTTTCCTCTTCTTTCCTTCCTTCCTAATTGCCCCACACGGTAATATGCACATTCATATACAACACAGATCGGCACACTTTGCCACAGCTGATGACAGATTGTCCCATGTGTAGAGATGCAGGATTAGATTATCACACAGGCTGTCACCTTGAAATGGACAGCGAGGGGGGGGAGATGCACAGGAGGTTATGAAAGATGGATGGAGTGAAGAAAAGTAGACGCTGAGAAAAATTAGAATGACTCGACTGGGAATACAAGAAGGCTGGATTGTGGAGTGTTGATAATGATTTTTTGTGTGTTTTTCTGAGTTATACTGTGTTCACAGAGGAGTAAATGTGTCTCCGTATATAAACTATGCGTATCAAAAGCATTGTTGCTGTAACTCTAGTTGGTATTCCACACGAGTTCTCTCTTCATGGTCTCACCCTCCTCCAACATCTATCTTAGCTCTCCTCCCTGTTTTCTCTTATTCATTTGTTCCTCTTTGTCTTTATTTATTGCCCTCACCTGCTCTGCTCCACCACTTCTGTCTCTCCCTCTTATTCTCTCGCTTTTGTCTCCAACTTCTTTCAATCCCTCCCTCTCCCCTTTTTCTCCTCCCTCCCACTCTCTCTCTCCAGATAAAATATTCATACCCATCCATACTGGGAGCGTAGCAGCAGCAGCAGCCGGAGCCACAGGAGTCAATGCTTTCAAAGACTTAGGGCCTCAGAGAGGGAGAGAGAGGTTGTGGGGGAGGAAGAGAAAAGAGTAGGTGGAAAACGAGCGTGGAGGTAAAAGCAGAAGAGAGCAGGTGAGAGAAAGGAAAGGAGAGATAAGCTGTGACAGAGTGAGAAAGGAAGAGAAGGAGTAGGAGGATGAGTGAAAGACCAAAAAGCCCCTCCATCACATCAAACACCAGGCAACATATGATGAAATGCTCCTTTTGCATTTCACACACACACACACACACACACACACACACCTGCAGACATATATTGTAGGTAAAGCACAAAGACAAAGAAAACCACAGAGAGATACATCGCCTTCAGCACATCAAACATCGGCCGACACATGATTAAACGCTTCAACGTCTTTATATTCCACACTCGCACACGCCAAAAAAACTCCTGCACCCTTGGGTGCTCATAAGGCCATTTTAGTTCAAGTCAAGTTTTTACAGCCAGGCACACACACACACACACACACACACACACACAGACGGTACACGTTTGGGATAGAACACTTACACACAATCTCTTCAAAACAACATATTTTCATTTGATTTCTTAGAAAACTTGCAATGTAGTTTGGGTGATATCATACAAAATAACAGTTTATGTTGGTAATGGAAAACTCATGCATTGAGGTTCATGTAACAACCTTTGAATTAACAGTTACTGGTTTAAACATGTAACCGTCGCAGTTTCAAACCCATCAGTAATGGAAGACTAATGCATTGCTGATCGTGTGGTATCCTATAAGATAACGGTTACGGTTTTGAACTCAACTAGTGCAGTGCCCGTAGGAAGTATGTATTCATCGTGGGAGATTAAGTGGATTTTTCAACTATGGCTAAATTGAACCTTGTAGCGCATTTTAAAACTCCGAAAGGTGAGTCGGGCGTGGAAATCCAGAGTGAATTGTGTTACTGACCAGGTGTAGGCCTATCACACAATGGGGCGGAGCTCCCCTAAAAGGCGTCCGATCGGAAACAGTGCAATGCTGCAACACGCCCTACGTAAATAATGATATTTTGAAAAATGAATTCAAAAATTGAGGATGCACACCTTCGTGTCATGCGCAAGCCACATACGAAATCTCAGTCAGTCTGACTAACGGTTAGCAAGATATTCCCTAGACACACACACACACACACACACACACGCTTCTTGCTTTATAGATAGATGGTAGTTGAAAACTCATTCAATGCGGTTTGTGAGATAGAATTTTACACAGGTCACTGTTGGTAGCAAAAAACTTATGCAACGTGTTTTGTGTGATACCCTACTGAAAAACGTGTAAAAACATGTAACGATTGCAGTTTCAAAAACATCGGTAATGGAAACTAATGCTACACTGTTCATGTGATATCCACGTACATGTACCCATCACTGTTTTAATGGGTATCAAAAGAAAAAGTACTCATTTTGCAGAATGGACCCACTCATATTGTTATTTCTATTCTAAATATATTATTAGATTATTTGTATGGATGCAGTTTGTAATTATATGGCTCATTTTAACTATTTAATATACTGTTATGAGATTTAATTTAAAAAAAAAGTCTAATCACTTTAAATGTATCATGTTTTTTATGTTTAATCTCGACCGGTAAAGTAACTAAAGTTGTCAGCTAAATGTAGTTGAATAAAAAATACAATATTTGCCTCTAAATGTATTGGAGAAGTGTAAAAGTTACACAAAGTGGAAATACTCAAGTATAGTACAAGTACCTCAAAATTGTACTTAAGCACAGCACTTGAGTAAATGTACTAAGTTACATTCCACCACTGGTTACGATAGTGATGCAGAACATTAAGAAGACGTTTCCAACAGGAAATGAACTCTGGTTTTGTGCCGTGTCACCCACCTCCCTTCCATAAACGGACAAAATGTTGTGGGATAGCTTGAAATTCAGTGCTTCACTTTTTGTTGGAATAACTAGGAACTGTTCATTAAAATAGCCTGTCAAAACAAGCAGGAGTATGATACATACAGACACGTTAGGCCTCCCGGGCCTTCATCGATCAACCCTCCACATGATCCAATAGGCCCTGTGCTGCTCGTTTGCCCTCTAATGTGCCAGATGTGATCTTAAATTCACTTTGTCTTATTATCCCGAGTTTGCACAACAGAGTCGCCGTCCGCCTGCCTGCTGGATAAAGCACACACGCGCTCCAATTAGGTGCCGAAATTCTGGGTTGTTTCCAAGCAACCTACATTAAGCTGCAACTGCTGTGAGGGAAACGGGGCTTCAAAGCTTTGAAGGATGTTTTCGCTGTTTGAATGTGAGTGTTTTATGTGTGTGTGTGAATGGGAGAAATGCAATAAAGATGGGAGAGAGGCTGTGGACAAATTGAAAGCAACACAAATTTATAATATCTTATTGTGTTTTATTTCCCTGACACCCTGTCATAAGATCAGAGCACTAATATAGCAGGTTCACTGCATGCAGGACTGATCTTTCCTTTTGGTAGCTGTCGTTATGCAGCTGACCCAGAAGTGACCTCGGATCTCCCTCTGGAGGAAGAAAACTCGGCAATTTATAGGGTATCACATTACATAACGCTACACTACAGTTAATCATACAGTATGTCTGCACTGATGCACTCTTGTATGAGCTCTCATTATGCGTGTACCCTGTGACAGTATGTCCTCCACTCAGCCATCAATTGTCAGCATTACAGCCCGCTGCTCCATTTATTTCCCAACATTTTAAGCCCTTCACTTAGTTTAGGCCTCTTAAATTTTCTTTGCTTGTACACACCATCCCCGAGGTTTTAAAATTAAAAGCTGACAGTGACATATTCCCTCCATTACCATTATTTTTGGGTCAATCCTGCCACAGCCCTGTTGCCATAAGTAATCACAAATGCATATCAGTCCACGACTGAAAATAATCCCCAACAAATATACTATTTAATCCAATTTTTGTAACATCAGCTAAAAAATACAGTTGTTTTGGTTGAATCATTTATCATTTTCTAAGGATGAAAATATGTGTTTGTGACATGTTTTTTTTACAGAATTGCATCAGCAGGAACCAGTTGATTCAAGACAGACGAGGTGGAGAAATCAGTTAGTCAGTTGGGCTGTTAGGTAACATCCTGGATTCTATTATTTATCTGAAAAGCAGACATTTAAACATGAAAATGAATATTCAATTGTGAAAAAAAGAAAAAAGAAGCACTGATCCAAGGCTGTCTGCCTTGAACGGACAGAATTTTCACCCCGTTGTCTCGGACGGCTAGCTATTTAGCTAGCTTGCCAATTCTGCCATGCTAATGCTACTGGTTTCACAATATGAGCCAAACAAAGTTGTCACCCAGCAACAGCAATGTCATTTTCTATTTTATTTCCTATGCTGTGTGTTTGTGGAAGCAGCATTAACTTATCACATTTAATAATTTAGCGGTTTGCTAGTTAGCTAAGTTAGCTGGCTAACTAGGGGACTCAGTTGTAGCACCAACCAGAGAGCAGAGAGAGTCTACGGTCTTTTTTCATTTTAACAGTATAGTACATTATTTTATTGGTTTATTTGTAATGTGTGGGTACAAATTATTTAAATGATTTGTCACTCGTATTGGTTTGCCCTGTTCTGGACATATTGTGTGGAAATCAATATAGGCTATGAATAGTACAACACAATATATATTTTTAGAGCAACATTGTTTTGACGGCCCCATTAGTCATTAAGTGTGAAGAGACAGACTAACACAGTTGGTTTTGGTGCTTTTATGGGATTTCTCAACAAACAGAAATGTGGAATATTGCCAGTTTTGTCCTTTAAAGTTTCAGGCTTCTTACAGCCTCACAAAGCATGCGTAACTCTAGACTCTTGTTTTACTGTACTTTTTGTACAGTACTTATATACAATACGTAATACCCAATATTCAATAAAACCCCATAACAATTCATAACTCATTCATACTCCCAGTTACACTATTCCAATTAAAACCACAAGGGCATTATCATCATGATGAATTATTAAGATAAATTGCTGTTGTCATGCATTTACATTTTTCCTAATTTACTCAAACATAAAAATTTTCCAACAAGTTATCCATTTGCTCTCTCTCTCTCTTTCTCCCTCTCTCTTTGTGTTTGTATTATAGTCTCGTTTGTGACATTTAACAGTTGTTTACATGGACTGAAACACTCTCAGAGGCTGCATATAATAACACAGCATATCGCCTAAGGTTGGAAAAAACATCAGCCTACTCTGCTGGGACCTGCTGCAACATACATAATGCATTCTCCCTCAGAGGAAAGTTAGATAATTAACAGTAACATATAGTTGACTAATTGGCAGTATACTAGAGAATGAGTTTTCCTCCCTCAGAGGACAGAAAATAGTGAAAGTCAGACAGAGGGATTAACAGTCATAGCAGGGTTGTAATAGATGGTTTACCATAAAAGGGACGAGGGAGAAAAGAAGAAGGGACGGGTTCAAAGAAAGACAAAAAAAGAGACAGTGTTCAAGAGATGAATATTTGATTTAATCTGGGCTCCTTTAGAATACGAATTCATCACTTAATGTGCTGCCAGAATCAAACAGTTTTTAACAGAACATCCAGCTCCCTGCTTTTAACATCACGTACATTTTGATTAGGTATTAAAGCAAAACCATTGTGCTTATTAAAAAAGAAAGCCTCTCTATGAATTCACATAATAACAGTAACCACACCAACCAACCGTCCTTTCAAACGTCAAAAACAGAGACAGAAATCACCAGCATTAAAGCATCGAATAACTGTTTTTGTTACGAGTACTTTTACACAGAACATGGAGATTGTGCAGCAGAGAAGCAATGCCATTTTTTCAAGGGCAATTTTTCTGGGGTTGGCATTTAATAAAGACATCAACCAGTCATGTGTTGCTTAAGAGGACTTTAAAACAACAACATGTAGGCGCCATAGTTCAAACCAAGCAAAAACGTTGTCAAATTTGAATATAAATGCAGATGAATAGTTTGTTTTTTAATGTTGTTTACTTGTTATTCGCCAGGTGTATAAAGGCTCTAAAGAATAAGAGAAAAACTTAAAATAAGAGCGAAGCCGCACAACACGTGATAAAAGGAAAATTACATTAAATTAAATGCACTTATATGCTTCATCACTGAGAGTTAGGTGAGAAGATCAACTCCATCCTCATTTTTTATGTTTTTTTAAATACACATTAGCTAGAATTCAACCTTTCAATCATAAAAATTTAACAAAATTATGAGAAAACTGACAAAAGATAATGGAACTGAATGCTTGTTTCTGTTAACTACTGTCATGCAAATACAATTAGGAGATGGTTCATTGGTACAAGCAGCAGGAGGCACAAATCAGAACCCCACTGAACCTTTGCAGAAGAAAAGGGGGCAACATGATGACTTAAAAGGGAGCCAGTTCAGGTACAGTTCAGTACATCATCATATATTTGTTAAATCTGTTTCCATGAGGGTAAAAAGTGGCCGCTGGGAAAGCTTCAGGGCACAGCCTCTCAAATGGCCGCTCAGTTGGCTTGTATCCATTCCAAAAAAAGCCCCAGATGGATTTACGGGACTCCGGAGGCGATGTATGGTTTTCGATCATTGTGTAATTGCATAGCAACAGTTTCAACATCACATACGCGACAGATTTAACACGGGAGATGAGGCGCGCCAAACAGGAAACGCTGAGATGGAATGTTTCTTGTCGTTGTGCTCATGCACATGGCGGCGATGATTATTGTTGTGAAAACTTGCTACTTCGCCGACATTTAAAAATAGCACGTGTTGTTGTGGTGCAAGTACTAAGTCACATCCCCCTTAGAGTTCTATCCAATCAGCAACCAGGCTTTTTTCAGGGGAGAAAAATGACCCTGCTGTTTGGCAGGGGCAAAAAATGGCCGATCAAACGGCTGCTAGGGGCGGCTCACATTAAATCTAGGGGCGTTTTGGTGAAGGAGACCCGCCTCATTCCGGCTATTCGACTATAGTGTAAAAAAGTAAATGTTTCTATTTTACTTTGTCACATTTAGCTTTTTGTGAATATAATTCAAATAATAATAATAATAATAATAATTAGAAAAACTTTTCGGCGATATAAATGTGCCATTTGCACTCAGGTTTTTTTAAAATATATTTTTTGGCCATTTTGTAGCTTTATTTATTTATTTATTTTTTTTGTGCATTTTTGCTTTTATTGAAAGTGATAGATAGAAAGGGGGAGACAGAGGGGAGGACATGCGGCAAAGGGACCTCAGGCCGGATTCGAACCCGGGTCTGCCACAGGAAGGACTCAGCCTTCATAGTACGCGCTCTACCAGTGTGAGCCACCGGGACATGCCCATTTGTAGCTTTATTGACAGTAGACATATTTAGAGTGAAAGGGGAAGACATGTGGGAATGGGCTCCGAGCCGAACTCGAACCCAGGCCGCCCACTTACGAGGACTGGGCCTCTGTGGTATACACTCTACCTGGTGTGCCACCAGGAACGCCTCTGCACTCAGCTTTTTTTATGTGGAAATTGAAAATGTGCATTAAAAACAAGTGGGTTATACTGGTCTACACTGTGGTGTCGTCCAGTGTCTGCTTGGATCAGCTCTAGCTATCTCCTATAACCCGAGTTCAGCCAAGTGTTTAAGGTTATTCCCATTGCTAACCTTGTAGTCACACTGGCTTGACACTGCTCACACACTGAAACCGCCTAATTTGCAGTGAATCTGCTGCCAGTCTGCAGTCAGTAATATTGTGTCAGCCCTCTGTAACGGGGCTGCTCACCCAGCCAGCATTGATCCAGACAGACTAAAAGATCATTTGGCACAGTATTGTGATTCCCTTCCTCTTAACTGTAGGTCACGTAGACACAGGTCACTGCAACCGCAACACACCGCTCCTCTTACTTCTGTTTGACTTGCAGTGGCCGCATGATAACAAACCAACAATCAATTTTCCTGAGCAAGAACAGGACAAAAAAAGGGGTAGAAATGTCACCAAACTCTGGATATCTACCTCATTAACAGAGGAAGGGAAGTGGAATAGAGGGAGAGAGAAGAAAAAAGGTCTTGAAGGGAAAGAGATGTAAGTAATTCCTCCAGCCTGATGGTCCACACAGGGAATTTGGGAGCAGTGAGTTGTTCAATAATGTATTGATTTTCTTAGCAAGCTTTTATTTCTTTGAAGATTAGATGTCAATGGTTATCTGACATTGAGTGCAGTGTGAATGTATGTATGAGTGCCTGTCTTCCTGTCCTCCCACCTGTCTATCTGACAGAGTAAATTAATCAATGGAGGGTTTATTCTTCTAACTGTTTGCTTATTAGTGTGTGTGTTTGCCTGAGGTACAGAGTGGGGAGAGTTTAGCAGAGAATAATAGCCTACATAATATAAAGTAAAGATGATAAAGTGAAGGGAACTGTTTGCCCTCAGCACAGCTGCAGTTGGGGGTTCATTGTAGTTGTATATTCCATTCTTATAAAGAAGGAGCCTCCAGTTTACCGATGAATAAACGATGCAGAAATGTACTTAACGCTTGTGTTCCTAAACATCCCATCCAGTCCCAATTTAAACAGAGGAGGCTAAAGCAGATGTTTAACTGCGGCTGAATTTATTTAAAAGTGGGATGTTATTGTGGTAGTGTGGGAGCTGCATTCACTCTGCAACATTGGGTTTTGTGAACGGTGCTTGTTTATCTGTTGTACAACCATAGGGGCATTTAGTGAACTAAATTACCCACTAACGCGGCTCTCATACAAAATGTTTAAGCACTGACAACAGCCAATGATGGTCCCATTGTGGAGGGGCCCTCTGGGGCCTTTGTGTACTACCCTGAAAAGACGAACACATGGAACCAATGTCCTCTTTTGGTTAGGAAAGTGCTTCAATCCAATGTTATGTATACGACTTTAATGGGATGTTCCATTTTGGTCAAATAGCAGCATTAAAAAACATTTGGGACATAAACAGAACATGTTCACCATTTGGATCAGCCTGAGTATCAGATTGTTCTGTTCCATAGGTAATTTACAGTACCACGGCCCATATTAATGCAATTAACTTTTTTTCCCAACATGTGTTCAACAAGGGTAGTTGGTAATGTTAAGACTGTGTCAAAGGGTTGTGAATGTCCAGTTTGTGGTGGTTTTGATGTAGTAATTAGGTTGTTTTAAGCCATGCTGGCAGCAGATCACTATAGATGGCATGGTCTGTCTGTCAGTCATCCACGACTTTATTGGAAATATCTCAACAACTATTGGACATTTTGACATTAATGGTGGATGATTCGAGGCTGGATCTTACTGACTTTGATAATCTTCTAACTTTTTATCTAGTGCTACCAAGACTTTCACATTTGTTGTTTTGAGTATAACATTCTGACATCAAAGAATTTGGTAGCCAGCTGGTTTTAATGTCTGGAGAAAATGTAATAAGTTTGGTGATCCTTTAACTTTTCATGCAGTTTATGGACCAAACTCCTGAAAACATACAACATTCCCATCAGTCTCAGCTGTTCTTCATGTCCAGTCTTGTCAGGTAGTTGTTAAATGTTAGCATGCTAACTGAGATGGTTAATATTGTGAATACTATACCTGCCAAACACGTCTCATTGGAGGAGTTTAACAAGAAGATGTTAGCATTTATCTTAAATGACTACTCTGTATAATCCAACTTTGGTGTGGTCATGAGCTTTAAGTCATTATGTGGAAACAGCGTGGATTCTACAATGAAAATGTGTTGTATTGTATTGCGGCAAGCATTTAAACATGTTCATTGTTGAACTTGAGTTGGCCTTCACAATTCATATTTCAGATTCAGTACATGAATGCAGGGTTTAGCCTCACAGTGATGCTTGCAAGTCTCAAATACTGTGTATGAAACTATCTACGATATGTTATAAGCTGCATTGCAACTCATTGACTTCCTTCCTCATTTTGCATTCACTGTGGCCAGTACATCATTAGTTGTATCATCAAGTGCTAATTGGCATTGAGCTTAATAAAGCTACCTTTGTCAGCAATTCAGAGTAACTTCAAAGCAGTAGTGATTCATCTGTTTTTCTTTTTGTCCACTCCTATATGTGTGTGAGTGGAATGCAACGAGTAGAAAATGTTTCATCATGATCACGTTATCAGGTTTGGCATGGCTCCGAGGGCTGTTTGTATTTTAAATATCTGTCTCTCTCTCTCTGTTGTTGCCTCTCTTTCTTCCAGCATGATAAGAAAAAACCTTAGTCGATCCACCCGCTCCATCTATCTTGGTCTGGCGTTTCTGTCCCTCGCTCTCCACCTCCTTCTGGCATTTTTTTGTCTCTCTGTCCTCCAGACAGCCTGTATCTTTCCCACCTCCTCCTCTTCCTCCATTCCAAGAACAGACACTCAGCACCACCAGTCCAGCTCCCACTCCTCCTCCTCTTCTTCGGCTGCCTCTTCCTCACATAAATTGCCAACGTTCCCCCAGAATGAAGAAAATCACAAACTGAATGCCAACACCTTCAGCCATAAAGAGAAAAACTCATTCAGTGATGCCTCTGAGAGGGAAAAGAAACTCATCCAAGCTGGAAAAGGGATTCAAAAGGTCAAGGGTCATTCCAAGCTCGAGGCGTTGTTCAAGCACCCACTGTACAACCTGCCACGTCCAGAGCTGCAACATGATGATTGGTTGCTTAGGGTGAAATCAAAAGATCATCCAAGGGATACGGAGAGTGAGGAAGATGAAAGGGAAGATAGCACCGATAGTGACAGTCAGTGGTAAGTGAAACTGATTCTGTACAGACACTCACATTCCCCAGAGGACGAAGCCTACTGACTTTAGTGCCACAATGAGGTCTGGATTTGCAGTTAAATGTCTCACCAAATATTGGATTACAAGGAAATTTGGCACAAACATTAAACTTTCATGAAGACTAGACTTTTATATAACTTTGCTTACTTTGCCATAATCCCTTAACAAACTAAACTAAGATAGTAAACATTTTTATATGCTAATTACAAAATGTTAGCATGCTAATACTATGAACTAAAATTGGAAACAATTATTCTTTTAAGTGAAAATGTGAGCACCCCATCACAGTAAAGTAAGATGTGAAACAATATTATGTTATATGCTAATTGTAAAATTTTACCACAGTAACATTATTATAGTAAACAATATTATCTATGCTCATAAGAAAATGTTAGCATGCTAACACAATAAACAAAGATAGTAAACAATATTCTTTATGCTAATAATAAAATGTAAGCATGCTAATACAATAAACAAAGATTGTAAAAAATATTCTGGTATATGCTAATGAAATATGTTAGCATGCTAACACGATAAACTAAGATAGTCAACAATATTTTGCTAGGCTAATACAAGAATGTTAGCATGCTAACTAAGTAAGCAATACTTTGTGTTATGTGCTACTTAGGAAATGTTGGTATGCTAAGAAAACAAACTAAGATGTGAACATTGGAAACATGTTCCTTCAGCATGTAAACATTGTGATTAAGAGTATGTTCACATACTGATGTTAGCCTTTAGCTTACAGCACCGCTGTGTTTAAATGTGGCCTCGGAGAACATCAAACATGGCTGTTGACTCTAAGTCTGGCTTCAGAATCAACTGTATGGTACAGTTCATTACTGCTGTTACATTTTCATGAAAAATGTTTATGAAAAAAAGAACACTTGGGGATATTTATTTTCATCATCTCTAAGCTGTTGTTGCTGCGTTGCAATCTCACGTAATGTGTTGCTTTGGTTGCTAAAGTGTTGCTGTATATGGAACTCAAGTAGTCTTCATCACACATTTCACCCCCACAGCTTATTTTATATCTCAGAGTCAACCTGAAAAACTCTCTGAACTTCAGTTTGACCGAATTCTTCAGTTCTGCCAATTCATCACCTCCTCTTCCTCCCCTGAAGGCACAGTGCCAGTGAGGAGGAAGGCTATGACAAAGTGACTTGGACGACCGACGCAGAGACTCACCCTCCCTGGCTACGATTCCACCTCGGCATCTCTCGCTGGGAGCTGTACAACAGGAAGGATCCCAATCTGGCCCAGCTGACTCACTATTTGGCAACGCAACGTGTCCTCGGTGCTGGTGAGCAAATGAGGAGGGCGGGGCTAACAGGTTAGATGAAAAGAAAGGACTGAGCCAGGGAAAGCCACCTGAATCAAAGGAGAGTCGGTAGAGGAGGGCAAACAGCGAAGACGCTGAAGGATTACCAGTGATATAATTACTCTCCCTTTAATCTTTCTGTTCATAAAAATACTCCCTGAAGTTGCTTCTCACCGGCACACAACATGATTCTTTAAATATTAGCCACATTCTGCCAAAACTTGCTCAACCCCCTCGTGTGAAAGCACTTAATATAGTCATTAACATATTATAGCTCTAAATCTGTATTCGGCACCATATTTAGGATGCTGGGATGAAATGATGAGTCTAGTTTAGACTTTTAATACGCATAACAGATCAATTAAATGAACTTTTTTGTTATAGTTTTCCACTTCAGAGCTCAACAATGTTCAATACATCAAAATTTAATTTAGAAACTGACCCACTCTTTTCCCTAAAGTGTCCCACAAGGTTTAATTTAACTGTGATCATTCAGATTCCTCTTGACACAGTTACACAGGAACAACCAGGCTGCTTTCTCATTTTTACTCTAATCCCTTTATACAAACAAGCTAGTCTGTAAGTGAGCCACAGGCAACACAGTATTCACTGAATTTTTCACTCAGGGTACACAGTAAACTGTGCCAAAGTTCATATTTAGAACATTACATACAATACATGCACGCTTACACACAAAGTTGTGCACTTGAGATGAGAGATCATTAGATTCAGTTAACTGTGGCTTACACTAGGGTGACCAAGCGTCCTCTTTTGCCCGGACATGTCCACTTTTTACGTCCTGTCCGGGGCGTCCGGCCGGGTTTTATAAATTCACTAAAATGTCCGGTGTTTTTCATAGGACCAGTACACGTGCACGTAAATTGACCGGCGCTTTGCACACAATTTTGCGAGACGTAATTACCAAGAGGCTGCCTTGTGGGCGGGTCAGCGCCGCGCACACACACAGAGAGAGAGACAGAGAGCAGAGGAGACAGAGGGCAGATCGAACAGCGGAGCAGCATTACACGGGAAATGCCGAAGTGTAAGTGCAGCTTCACAGATGAACTGCAAAAAAATTTTCCGACGTACCGTCCCGGTTGGGACAGGTGGGAGGCGGAGTGCACTGTGTGCAATGCTGGCACATATGTCTCAGTGTCTAATAAAGGTGCTGGAGATCTCAAAGCTCAAAGAGAACTAAAGATGAAAAGTATAGATCCTTTTTGTTTGTTAAGTTAGTATCTTTGTGAGACTCTTCTATTATTTATCTTATTGCAGTTATTAAGAGATATATTGTTGAAGCTAGATTGTCTAACAGAAGAGTTCATATTTAGAACATTATTTCATATTATTTATTCATTTATTTGAAAAGAGTCTACGAGAGCTATTATTTTGTTAGAAGTTTTTACAGATTTCATTTTATTTTATTACAGAAGTTAATTTTGCACCATTGAAGCATAATAAAGCATGTTCATCAACCTCCGAGAAGCCTGTCTGAATTTGTGTCTTGATGCCGTGCCGATTGTCCTCTTTTTTGGAAATCAAAATATGGTCACCCTAGCTTACACTGATGCAAGGAAATACTTCTACTACTACTTTCTCCCACAAATCACAAAGTATACTTACACAGGATAACAGATGCAGGAAGATTCACAAAAGTTTGAAGAAGGTGGAAAAGCAAACACACAAGACATGTGTGATCATTTTGTCTGTGTTCAATATGAAACCATGTTCGGTTACTCATAATGATCCAAATACCTTGCTGTGAGCAGTTTCATGTTGCTAATATTTTCTTTCTACAGAAAGACACCTGAGAAACAAATCATCAAGAAATAAGCGTGCATCTACTTGTCAGCAAGAGGCTAGCTAAAAGCTAACCGATTCCGGGGAGCTAACCTGGCACCACTTAGCTGACGAGCTAACTGGCCAGCTGACTAGCTGCTCATCCATGAGTGTTGTTCAGTAGACAGAAAATACTTCCTACCAAGAAACTGCACACAACAATGTCTGTGAGTTATCATGGATAACCAGGTCATGATTTCTTGAAAGAGTGCTGTTGATTTTTTCAAATGTTCTTTTTTAGCATTTTGCGCACCAACAGAAAAGTGCCATCTAGTTCAGTTATATTTGATATGCAGACATCTCTACGGTCAATAACTCCAACACTCTGCAACTCAAACCAAAACAATCTGGGTTGATAAAAAGCACCACAGGTAAGAGGGAAAAGTATGACTTGATTTTGGGGTGAACTGTCCCTTTAAGAGGCTGTAGTTTTTGCTTTTGGTATAGTTTTTTGGCATATTATGATTATGCCAAAAAACTATGATTTTTAGACTTAAAACCAGTAGTGGAAAAAGTATTCAGATCCCTTACTTAAGTAAAACTACTAATACTACACTGCAGAATGTAAATGTGCATTCAAAACTTACTTAAGTAAAAAGTACAAAAGTATCAACATCAAAAAGTACCAAAAGTAAAAGTACTCGTTATGCCGAATGGACCCACTCAGATTGTTTTATATATTCTAAATACGTTATTACATTATTTGTATTGATGCATTTCTGTAAGCAGCACTTTAATTTTGTTAAGATAGGGCTCATTTTAACCACATTTTAATGTCTTAACACTTTAAATTGATCACGTTTTTCATGTTAAATCTCAACCTTTTTCTCTTTTGGAGTAAAAAAAGTATTTGTCTCAAAATGTAGTGGAGTAGAAGTTACATGAAATAGAAATACTCAAGAAAAGTACAAGTACCTCAAAATTATACTTAAGTAATAATAATAATAATAGTAATGATACATTTTATTTAGAAGGCACCTTTCTTGGCACTCAAGGACAACATAAAAAAAATAAACAATAATAAAATACACAAAATTAAGAACAATTACAATAGATTGTACGGGTCAATTGGCATCAGAGAGAATAGGCACAAATGTGTTTTGAGTTGTGATTTGAAATTGGGGAGTTAATCAATTACAGTACTTGAGTAAATCTACCTATTAAAATTCCACCACTGCTTAAAACTGCTTAAAACACTGCACGAATAATACAAAGTCAAAGTCAAGTTTAAAGGGGAAAAATGATTAAAATTAAAATAAAAAAACGAGTGGTGTTTTATAACAAAGGGATAATCTTAAATCTGCACATGATTTGTTGTTTAGGGTCATAAATATAATCCTCCCACAAACTGACATGATCTCAACACCCACTCATCCACCCACACACACACACACACATATATAAACACACTGACCCAAGTGCACGAGCAGCACACATAGACACACACAGGCAGACAACTTCCCTTGCATCAACACATGCTCATCTTGTGTTTACTCATCTCAGACATCCTGTCCCCATCCTCAGCACGCCGCACAATGAATAATGCATTGAGATTTGTGTTATACGGTGCAGATTAAGCACTAATCTCAGCTAAAGGCTGATTTGTTGTGACTGTGTCATCCCTTTTATGTTTATCACTCACCACCCTGTATATATCTTTAAACATTGGAGTTCAGATCCATTTTCTTTGAATCAAGGTTCTAAACAGGTAAATTATAAATAAACATGAGAGTATTTGATTTATATCTCAAGATTTATATCTTTTGAATTATTTACTTGACTTACTCCTACAAGCATGGCCTGCAGCAACCAACGCAGTAACTTCTTCTCAATGTCTGGGACCTTAATGTTGAACTTGTACAAATGAAAGAACAAATGTTTTAGTTTGACTCATTCACAGCCAGTTCTGTGAAGTGAGGCTGAGGTGGCTCATGCTTTTTTTGGATGAAAGCCTCTAAAATTGCCTCAGTGTCCAATTTGCAGATCTGAGCATTGCTAAAAAAGAGTGGAAATTGTTTGAGAACTCACTAATGATACACTGAGTTCCTTGTTTATGTGTTGCCGGGGTAAAACTGCAACCAAACATTCACTGAAGAGCCCTTCAAGATGACAATTCGTACATTTTTACATTAATTATGCATAATGGGGGCAAACAACTGCTAAAATGCTGCATAAAACTTATTTAATTAATTGAATTAAGGTTCCCCTCCACACAAAAACATGTTGTTTTTTAAATATATTTTATGTTCCCTAATATGTGTGACCATTTTTCACTAGAGACGTGTTTTCACATTCCTCTGCTTAAGGGCAAGATGTCTGTTTACTTCCCTGAAATATGACATTCAAACGTACGTCGGGTACACTAGATTAGGTAGGTCGAAACTTTGGAAACCAGTTGAAAGTCAGAAAGAAAAGCTGACGCCCAGACTGGATTCATCAGTACAGAGACTGAAAAATACACTAACGTCGTAGCAAATATTATTAAATGTTTCACAACTACGAACACTGTGTTAGCCACTGCTAGGTACAAGCTAACATAAAGATGTTAACTACACTTAGCATTCTGATACATCTGTTAGTAGCTGATTTTGATGCACAACAAGCTCCTCATACGAAAGCTCAAACATGTATGGCTGAATCTCTCCAATGTTTCCTCTAGCCATCTTAAAGTACTCTGCTCTTTCACTCGGCTAGCACTAGCTTGCTAGATTGGTTAGCAAGGTGCAAAAATAGCTAGCCGACTCCTCAGAGTGCCTTTTAGTACGGTCGAACACTGAAACAAAAAAGTTTTAGTCAACGAAATGTTAAAATTGACTTTCATAAACTAAAAACAGATCCCTGTGGCAGTAAATAACAAGGTAGCTACATTCTAAAGCATACCATCAAGTCTGTTTTTCACTAAATGAGACCATAGTTTACTAAATGAATATATGGCTGTGTTGAAGAAGACTTCAAACTAGCGATTAAGACCATACACTCATTTGGAAAATATTTACTGAGGTAATAAATTAAGTGACAACCAGGGTGATTTTCTCACAGACTTTAATACAATCTGAGTTTCTCTTTGTAGCCAGTGGAGTCGCCCCCTACTGGCCATAAAGCACATTTCAGAGTTTCTTTTTTTTTTTTTTTTTAAGTTTTTACTTATCATGTGGAAAAACCATATTTAAAAAAAAAAAGAAATAGCAGATGGTATTTTTTAATATTTAAAAATGTGTCTGAAAATGGACTTTAAAGTATTTTTCCAGCTTATAGCAGCAGTGTACCATATGGAGGGTCTAATAGCAGATGGTGGTTCAACTTTGTAACAGGCCACCATGTGGAGAAAAAGGTGAACTGCAACGTGTGGAACATATACCCAGTAATCATATAACCCTTACAAGTAGTGTATCTTTTTTTTAAATTCTATATGTGCATTATTAATGCGCACTTCATGCCTCACAGTTCAGAAGACAGGAGGTACCCAGCTCAAACTGCTCATGTCGTTCCCAAACTATGGACAGGCTCTGCTGAAACCCATGAGGTAAGACACCAGTGCTACTGAAAACATGAATGACCTACAATTTTTGTGTTGCTTCAGTTCAGTCTCTGCTAAAGCACAACATTTTTTTTGTAAAAAACAATGCATAAAAAAGCAAAATTCTACTGTTACACATTGCATCAGTATACAGTCTCCTGCATTCATGTTTTGTTTTGGTCACACAGACAATCCAGAGACGCAGAGACGGACGTAAACCTCTTCTACTTCTCTGACTTTGAAAGACACAATGCAGAAATCGCTGCCTTTCACCTTGACAGGTACAGAGTGTTATACACGCTGTCAGCAGGCAGCAGGTGTCCTGCTGAGTAGAAAGACCATTCTGTAAGCACCTGGGAGCTGGTCCAATACTGGAATTACTCACTCACAGAGCTACTGTGGAGCTACGGCTTGTAGCATATGGTGTAAAAACAGAGTTTTACTCCTCTTTTCTTTTAGCTCATTCCTTCACATTTGCTGACACCCTTGATCTTTCTCCGTATCTTTATTTTCCAGATTGTTGGGCTTTAACAGGATCCCTCCAGTGGTCGGCAGACTCATCAATGTCACCTCAGAGATCAGACAGATTACCACTGATAACAGGCTGTCTAGGACCTTCTTCACTTCCCCTGGTATGTGTGTGCTTGCATTTAGGTCAGCATGTATCAATGCATCATCACACGCTGCTGTCCGAGACTAAAATCAAGCTGTCGTCTCTCTGACTCAGTGGGGAACGTGTGTTTCTATGGCCAGTGTGAGTACTACTGTTCCTCAGAGAACCCAGTGTGCGGTCGACCACATGCTCTGGAGGTTTCTTTGGCTACTATGCTGCCTGACCTCGACCTCGCTCCCCGCAGGTCGTGGAGGTCACCATGGAGACGCTCCTACAGCCGCACGAAACGAGCACAGTGAGTACACTGTCAGATTTTTACAGAATATGTAATAAAAATGATCAGTTTGGGCAGAAAATAGCCCTGCAGTATTCACCATCTTTATTTAAGACACTTGGTGATGAGCAGACTGTTGAAAACACTTCTCTCTGAAAACTATAATGTTTCTAGCTTGTTGCTGTTGGATTCTATGATACAGATGATTGCTTTTGAATTATGAGTCTTCACTGCCCTCCGGTGGTCAAAATGAAGAAGTGCAAACAACGTAGCGTTTTTGGTCAAAACTGGTCATGTTTCAAAACTCTGTCAACCAGACAGGAGTCGATGTGGACTACACTGTGAATCAGTTTGCTTTCACACAAAATTATTTCAATGATTCAATTTTCAAAAATCAATTTTTTCATTCATACTCATACTCATTCATGCAGAACACACTATGTATCTGCAGCACATTTTTCTAATGCTCTTCAAAACACATTCAAAACAGAATGATGGATCTTTTATGCCCTTATGCATTAAATTATAAAACATTTTAGCATAATATATACAATGAAATAAACACACATTTCAAACACAGCCGAATGCAATTTCAGCTGAGCGTCTAACCAGCACGCCACCCTGTCTCTGTCTCATTACCAAACAGATCAAAGGGGACGGTGTAAAGGTCTCAGGTTCGTAGATTGGAAGCCCAGAGTAAACACACACCGGAGAAAAAAGACTGGTCACAATGCAGGCTTTCTATTTAGGTCACACGTAAAGTTATGCTGCGCTGGACTCAGACTGACACAACCTGCAGGATCCCAGTCAGAATGAGCCACGATCTCTGTAATTATTCAGATTTTATCCTCTACAGAAGTTGGACTTACAGGCAAACTGAATTCTGTTGGCCAGTTACCTATGACATGGACAGGTCAACAGCTGTTTAAGTCTGGTTAGATGGCTGTGGTACACAAGGTGTGTGTGTGTTGTTCTTACAGGCGCGTATCTATGAGCAACAAAGCCTAAACAAGATAACATAAGCCGTGTTTCCTTTACGGGAAAGTCTCAGGCCACACCCTCTCAAATGTCCGCTCACTCTGCGTGTCTAAAAAGGCCCCCAGAGGGATTTACGAGACTCCGGAGGTGACGTATGGTTTTCTTACTCCGCGGGGGCTGGCGGCTCATTAGGAAGAGTAAGAACGAGTCTCCAAAAGTCTCCAATAACACTAGAAAAAAATCACTGGATTTGTTGGCAGTCGCTTTCTGGAAAACTAGTCGCTAAGGGGGTCTGAAAAGTTGATAAATATAGCAACAAAGTTGCTAAGTTGGCAACAATGCTTCGCCGGCTTTTACAAATGGCACGTGTTGATGTTGCGTCAAGTATTACGTCACATCCTGCTTAGCGATCTATCCAATCAGCAACCAGGCTTCTTCAGGGAAGAAAAACGTCCCTGCTCTTCGACAGGGACGAAAAAAACCTTGTCAAAAGACCACTCAGGACGGCTCATATTCAAATTAGGGGCGTTTCGGTGAGTCGGACCCGCCTCATTCCAGGTATTGGGCGGCTTCTCCCCTGAACAAAGCCTGGTTACTGATTGGATAGATCGCTAAGCAGGATGTGACGTAGTACTCGACGCCACACCAACACGCGCCATTTGTAAAAGCCAGCGAAGCAGTGTTGCCAACTTAGCACCATTGTTGCTATAATTAGCAACTTTTCTGCTCTTCTTATCAAGCTGCGGGGGCCGGTGGCTCGTTAAGAAGAGTAAGAATGAGTCGAAGCGGCACAGTCCTCCTGCAGCGGTCACAGAGCCGGCTAACAGTTAGCTCTGTAGCAGTACAGTGTGTATGTGCTGCTGCTGCAGGAGGTGTTCACTTAGCGATCTCTGTTTGTTTACAACAAGCACCGGACATTCTGTGCACAGTTTAATCACGATCACCATGTTTATGATCAGCGGAGAAGCTGTGCATAATTAGCCATGCTGCTTTGTTTATGATCAGCTGCTGACTTTGTGCATAGTTAGTGACGGAGGTCACAGTTGCGTCTCCCGTGTTTAATCCGTTGCGTCGATCAAAAACCATACGTCACCACCGGAGTCTCGTAAATCCCTCTGGGGGCCTTTTTGTACTGGAGACACGCAGAGTGAGTGGACTTTTGAGAGGGCGTGGCCTGAGACTTTCCCGGTGGCCACTCTTCCTCGTAAAGGAAACATGGCTTCGGACTTGGCTTGGTCTGGGAGGAAGTCCATGACCCATGATCCGCCCTTTGAAGCACTATATATATAAATATATTAAATCCATTTTTCTTCTTAACTGCACTGTTGTTCCCAGGTGGGAGAAGGACCCGGACTACTGTGACACGGTGAAGCAGACGCCTCCTTACAACCACGGCACCAGACTGGTGGATCTCATAGACATGGCTGTTCTGGACTTCCTCATGAGTCAGTCTCACTATTTGACACTCAGCCCAGTAGTCTGCAACATAAGGGGGCCTTAAAGGCAGTGTGATGGGAGTCTCTGACCCTGAGGATTACCTCCTAGTTAATGCACTCAGGATTTCATCATCAATTTCTATAAATGAATGCCATTGACAAACATGGGCCCTAAATAGTCTATATAAACATGAATATTTTTCATTCAAAGGCAACATGGACAGACATCACTATGAGACGTTTGAGGAATTTGGCAATGAGACGTTTCTGCTGCATCTGGATAACGGACGGGCGTGAGTACCATAAACATCTGCTGCTGATTCTGTTGTAATAGTGCTAGCAACAACAACAAATAATGTTACAAGGAAAAGGAATGTTACATTTTCTATTTTTAGGCTGAAATGTTGTTGATGATCTTTTCCAGGTTTGGTCGTCACTCTCGGGATGAGCCGTCTATTCTAACTCCTTTGAAACAGTGTTGCAGGTAAAAAATATGAAAAAATGTCTGTTTCCTGAGCAACTACCATCTTTAAACTGTTAGAAAGTGGTTCATGTCTTTTAAGAGTGGATAAAGTTGGTTTGTACAGAAAACATTCAGTACATATTGACACAGATACAATTAAAGGACAAATTGCTGAATTCCATCCTGATATGTGGGTGTAAATATTTTTCAATATGTTTTACTTACATTCTTAGGATCCGTCGCTCCACCTTCCTCCGCCTGCGTCTCTTGTCCCTGCCTGATCTCCGTCTGAGTGATGTGATGCGAGAGTCTCTGGCCCAGGATCCTCTGACGGACGTTGCCCCCCTCCTCTCTGAACCACACCTCTCCGCTTTGGACCGCCGCCTGGCAACCGTCCTGCAGGTGGTGCAGAGCTGTGAGGAACACCACACAGACGTTATTTACAACGACTTGGAAGGTTATGATCAAGGTCATCAGCCTGACTGAGAACAATAAATAAATAAGAATAATAACTCTGCTTTCTTGTTTGGTAGCGTTGCCCAGTTCTTCTGGCCTGTGGATAATATGTGAGCTCATTTCTTTTGAGTTATGCTGTGTTTTGTAAGAGCAGTTTCTTCCAAAAAATGCTGAGAGTTGCTAAGTCTCTGTAGAAAAATGCAAAAAGGCGGTGTGATGAATCAAAGCCTTTACTGCGTGCAGCACGGAGAGCACTCACTCAGCGTTCTCTCCCAGGCAAAAAACTGTTACACTTACATGGAAAAAATGATTAGACCATTTTTTGTTCATTATAATGCCAGGTACAACTAAGCGTAATTTTTTTGGACAAATACAATGCTAGAAACCAACAGAAAAATTTCTGGTGTGGTGAAATGCTCTACCAACAGGGTAAATAACCCATAACTAAGAAGTAAAATCTAACAACTGAAAAATTTAACTTTTAAGAGGACAGAAGTCGATACAGATGTGAGACTTCAGCAGTTACAAAACTATATGAGCCTGAAACCCAGTATATTAAATTTTAACTCACATATTGCAGTACATTTTATCACAAAGTCAGATAGACAGATAGATAGATTGATTGACTGATTCACCCATCCATCCCCAAAGGGAAATTGGGTTGTCACAGCAGTCCAGTATTTAAGTACAATAAGATACAAAAGAATAAAATACTGAGGTACAATAAATAAAGACAACAGAAAAAAACACAGTATAGAAAAAGGACACTTTTTAAGAAGTTAAAAAGATGATAAGTCGGTAGGTAATGTACAGTGGCAAGATGATGGTAATTGTACTGATGATAAGATGGTAATAATGTTATTGTGACTAGACAGTATATAATAATAGTACCGTGTATATATATAGTATGTCATGTATAATATAATATATAATATAATAATAATAATAATAATAATAAGGCCAGTATAATAATAGTAGTATATCATAGTATATAGTAATAATAGTAATGGCAGCAACAGCAATATATATATATATATATATATATATATATATATATTGTATCGGCATTATATATGCATATAAATACTTGACTATAGATAGATAATATACTAAGAGTATAACAATATGCAAATAAGTAGAAAATAAGTGTGCAAAAAGACAAGAATATTGTATAAATATGATATATAATATCAATATGATTAACAGTTGATTTAGTGCAGTTCAGTAATGTTGGCTCTGACAGAGGTAGATGAGTTATAAAGTCTTATCGCAGAAGGAAGGAACGATTTTCTGTATGGTTCCTTGGAGCAGCAGGGTTGGATGAGTCTGTTGCTGAAGCTGCTCTTTAGCTTGTCCAGTGTTTTGTGGAGGGGATGAGAGGGATTGTCCATGATTGACAGCAGTTTTGCAGCATCATGTCCTCCACCACCTCCTCCAGGGTGACAAGCTTGGAGCCAACAACTGACTCTGCCTTCCTTACCAGTTTGTTCAGTCTGTTGGCGTCCTTCGCCTTGATGCCCAACCCCCCAGAACACCACAGCAAAGAAGATGGTGCTCTTCATAACAGACTGGTAGAACATCTGCAGCATTTTTATGTTGGTGGACCAGTCCAGTTTGTTGTCCAGAGTAACACCCAGGTACTTGTATGTAGGTACCATCTCCACACCCACACTGATGCTGACAGGAGTGGACAGGGGCTTATTCCTCCAGAAGTCCACCACCATCTTCTTCGTCTTCGTCACATTCAGCTGCAGATGGTTCTCCCCACACCACTTCACAAAGAGTTCCACCATGTCCCTATACTCAGCCTCCCCTCTGCCTTCAACACACCCCACAATGGCCTTCTGCAGATGACACGACTCAGTGCAGTACTGAAAGTCAGCAGTGTATCTGGTGAAGAGGAAGGGGGACAGTACAGTCCCCTGGGGGGCGCCGATGTCACTGATCAGAAGATAAGACACACAGTTCTGTAACTGAACAAACAAACTGCAGCCTGCCCGTCAGATAGTCATCGACCCAGCAGTCTGGGCTGGATGGTGTTGAAGACGCTGGAGAAGTCGAAGAACATGATTCGGCCTGAGGTGTTGGGTCTGTCCAGGGAGGAGTGAGCCTTCTGCAGCAGGTAGATGATTGCATCATCAACCCCAACACAGGGATGATATTCGAACTGCAGGGGGTCTTGTAATGGGCACACCAGCTGTCTGAAGTGTGCCAGGACCAGTCTCTCCATGACCTTCATGATGTGAGAGGTCAGTGCCACTGGCCTGTAGTCAAAATCTGTGTCATCGGAGTTTGAAATAAAAAAGACGTTGAATTTCTAGCACTTAATATTTCTGCATTGAAATTATGTATCTGAATGTTTTTCAGTGTTAAAATTCAACCGCAAAAAATTCAACCTCAAAAAATTCAACCGCAAAAAATTCGACCTAAAAATTTGCGTTTTAATTTTTTGAGGTTGAATTTTTTTTGCGGTTGAATTTTTTTTGCGGTTGAATATTTTTTGTGGTTGAATTTCTAGCCCATGCATTGAAATGATGTATCTGAATGTTTTTCAACGTTAAAAATTCAACCTCAAAAAATTCAACCTAAAAATTTGCGTTTTAATTTTTTGAGGTTGAATTTTTTTTGCGGTTGAATTTTTTGAGGTTGAATTTTTTTTGCGGTTGAATTTTTTGTGGTTGAATTTTTTGCGGTTGAATTTCTAGCCCATGCATTGAAATTATGTATCTGAATGTTTTTCAACGTTAAAAATTCAACCTCAAAAAATTCAACCGCAAAAAATTCAAACGCAAATTTTTGACACAGATTTGACACAGATTTACTTCCATAGTCCTCCAGTGCAGCAGGACGTCCTTTTTTGGGCACTGGGACCAGGCAGGATGTTTACCAGAGCACTGGCACTTTCTGAAGGTGTAGGCTCAGGTTGAAGAGTCTAAAAAATATGAAAACAGACAATAATATTCTTTGTGATCATAGAATCTTAATCAGTTTAAGCAAATGAAATATATGTAATCAAAGTAATCACAGTTTCTAAATCAACATTAACACACAAACATAATCAATGTATCAAAATCATATTCCCTGATTAATATAAATGCATAGAGATAGATATTGCCAAGGCTGACCTTTGATAGTGACCTGTGAGTGTGTCAGACAACAGAGACAGACACCAGTGACTCACAAAAAGAAGCAGAATAATCAAATCATTTTAACAAGAGGTGCTGGAGAACTCCACAGAACTGGCTGAAACACGCCTTCAACACATGAGGGCTGATGTGGTCCGGTCCAGCAGCTTCCCTCTGTTTGAGCCTCTCCAGCTCTCTCCTCACCTGGCTGGCTGTGATGTGTAGTTCAAACTGGGGGGTGAGGGGTGTCGGCGGTGGATTGGAGGGTGGGGGTGACGATGGTGGTGCAGAGATGTGTCTGCTGCAGGAGGTGGTGGGGGGCTGTGGGGGATGTGAGGATGTCCTGGAGGCGGAAGTTGTAAAAAAATCTGTGGTGAAAGCCAGCGGGGGGTGGGCGGAGGTGATGGGGGCGATGAGGCGAGGTGGGAGATTGTTGCTCGGAGAAGCAGTAGGGGGGCCGCCGTGGGGGGCCGTGGGAGGCGGTGGGGGGGGTAATTAAATTATCTGACTCCAACACAAAATCCTCACCTATTTCTCTGCGCCGATCGTTTGATGGGGAATGATGAGCAGGAGCAGTTTAACTTCATTTTATTACAAAACGTCAAGAAATGTGCAGTTACAGAGTCTCTGGGTTCAATCCACACGTCCCTGATTACACAAAAGGCTGATCAGTTCATGAAGTCTGGACCCGTCTACTTTCCCTTGAACCCTTTTTTATATCCTGACAAAGTTTACTAAGAATGAGATCTCTCCAGAAGGTGCCTCCCTCTCGATCCGCTGATTTGTCAGTTTATTCAATATGTGGACACGTCATGTCACCAAGTAGAGAAGACAGTTATATTTCTGCTCAGCACACCATGTCCGTGACCTGACCTGTTAACAAAACTTTCAAAACACAAACTCCTGCCTTGGTATGACTTGCAGAGATATTATTGGAGACACAGATTTTGCAATGTCCATCTAAAATATAAAACATAAAATATATATTTCTGTGATTATAGAATCCTACTCTAAGTAGGACGGAGAAAGTTTAAGCAGATAGAATAAATGTATTTAGTTTGGATGTATTTAGAGTAATCACAGTTTTAAAACAATATTAGCACATGATCATTGTATCAAAGCATCTTGCATGATTACAGTTAGTGAATTACGCACGCATAGATAGTGAGCTGCGTAAATCAGATATTGACCCCCATTCACAGAGACAGACAGAGACAGAATAACAGATCAGCACCTCAGGAGACCATTTCTTCATTGTCCTCACTGTGACTGGGTGCTGCTGAACCACAGGCATGTATGATGGTGAGAGCAGCACTAGGTTTGGTCTGACCTGCCCAGTGGTGGCAGGGCAGTGGAGCTGAACGCATCCTTATTATTTGCGAACAGCAGGTCCAAAGTCAGTTTAAGGCTGACTACATTTCAACTACAAAAAAAAAGTCTATTTACTTTAATTTTATTATCTTTCTCATGTTAAATCTCGACCTGAAAAGTAACTAAAGCTGTCAGCTAAATGTAGTGGAGTAAAAAGTACATTTACTGCCTCTAAATCGTCACAATGTTAAAATAATCACCTAAGATAATGGCCTTTGTCAAGTGTGTGACTTAAGCAGATTAATTATGCCTAAATCAAAATAAAATGTGACTGAGGTAATTTTTTGAACATGCCTTTGTGACTTAAGCAAGATATGGTAAACCTTTATTTTTAAGGTGTCTACATAAGAGTGACATGAGCGTGTCATAAACATGACATGGGATGTGTCATGAACATTAATGACACTTTGAAGTAACATTAATGCTCATGATACTTGTCATGTCATGTTTCTGACAGGCTTGTGTGACTCTTATGTAGACACCTTCAAAATAAAGTGTTAACTTCTTGCTTAAGTCACAAAGGCATGTTAAGAAAAAGTTATTTATTTCTCTTAAAGTTACATAATTTACACAGTTTTATTACTATGCCAATAGCCATCCTTTGTTACATCCTTCATTACATCATTAATTAATTCATTACCATTAATACCATCACCATGCTTATCCGCATTCGGGTTGCGGGTCACCCTGGACAGGCCTCCAGACTATCGCAGGGCTGACATGTAGAGACAGACAATCACGCTCTCATTCACTCCTACGGGCAATTTAGAGTCACCAATTGAGCCTAAGTGCATGTTTTTGGACTGTGGGAGGAAGCCGGAGAACCCGGTGAGGACATGCAAACTCCACACAGAAGAGCCACAGGCGGGAGGCGAACCGGTGATTATTTTAACAGGGTGACGAAATGTAGTTTAGTATTTTTTATTTTATTTGCGCAGTTGCACAGTTAGAATTACATAAAATGACAAAGATAACATATAATGTTAAGTGCAGGGAGAGGCAGAAAACCCAGATGGGCTTATTTAAAGCCTCCACCTAAAATTTCAGTAGAAGTAGAAGTTGGAAAATCTAGAAATACTCAAGTTAAGTACCTCAAAATTATAGTTCAGTACTGTACTTTAGTAAATGTACTTAGTTACATCCCACCACTGCTGGTTTTAGATGCATGAAAAATGGCATGGCAGTAACTAAACCCACGCGTACTTGGACCCTGACTGCAGTCTGTGAACCATCTCGCCTTAAAACAGTCTCTGAAGTAACTTTCACTTTCCAAACGTCACCTCCTCACTCCAGTCTCCTCCTCCTTGAGGCGGGCAGCACCTCGTCTGAAAGAGGAACAGAAAAAAGCTTTGTGGGCAGATCCACGGCGGAGGAAGTGTGACCGGACATGCAGGAATTCTGCTCTTTTTAAATCTGCAGCTTGTTTTTATTTCTGACACGGTCCGGTGAACTTGTTGATGCTCGTTTGTTGCATTCACTGACCCTGCCAGTTCATGTAAAGAAGAACCACTGCATGATAAACCCAAGGAGGAAGCCTCTCTGGAGCACTGATATTTAGTGCCACAGTTTGGATGTAACACCCAGAGGCCTCAGTATTCGGACTTTGCTGTCTCTCGGGGCCTGTTTGTTGCAGAGCAGAGTGGGTATCTGCACACTGAGCAGCGATGGACCCGGCTACTTTCTGGCTGGACGATGAGGAGCTGCTGCGGTTTTTCCACCGACATAAAACAGAAATGTCCTGCATGGAGAACCCGCACACCTTTCTAAGCCAGCTCAGGGATCACGACCTGGTCCCAGAGGACAGATATAAGGTGAGGCACTATAGTGGAAACATTTGTTTTTATCTTCTTCAGCCACTCCTTCACTTCCTGATACGGGTCCCGCGCCGGGACGGAGCTGCGTGAGTGGACACTGATTCTACCCGCCAAGATTTCACTGAGCGCACTGCTTGGAAACTAGCTGGTATTTTAATATATCTCCTTTATTTAACCAGGTAAAAGTCTCGTTGTGATTAAAAAATATATTTTCCAAGAGAGACCTGGGGCCGGATTCACAAAGCATTCTTAAGAAATTAAATGCTTCTTAAGTGTCACTTTTTTCTTAACTTTGCTTGTAAGACAAAATGTAAGAAGATTTAGATAGATAGATAGATAGATAGATAGAGAGACTTTATTTATCCCAAGCTGGGAAATTACAGTGTAGCAGCAGCATTACACACAGAGACAATAACAACACAATTAAATAAGAACAACCTAGGCATACTTCAAGCAATAAAATATAAAAATACAATAAAAAATAAAGTGTATAAAGAAGGAGTATGTATTAAGGAGTAGAATTTCAGTGCAGAATAAATATGAATATACAGTATAAAAATGTTTTGTGCTGTGAAACAAATAAGGTGCAATGAACAGTGTGCATAAAAAACACATAAAGTGGATAGACAGTATGTAATGAACCAGACTATTATTTGTTATTGTTATTGTACAGTGTGAGGGCATGTGGAAGGAAAGATTTTTGGTATCTGTCCCTTTGACAGCGGAGCTGGAGCAGCCTGTGAGAGAAGGTGCTCCGCTGTCTTTCTACTGTGTGATGGAGAGTGTGATTTGTTATTCATGAAGAACTTCTTATCTTTTCTTTAGTTTTTTTCGTAACTTTCTTCGTAAGTTTTTTCTAAATCTAAAAATCTTATTCTATTATTCTTAATCTAATTTCTAAAAATCTCATAGGATTCTTATTAAAAAAACTTGGTAATTTTAGGATTTTCACAGTCCTATTGGGAAAAATGTTTTTTATTCTTAAAGGAACACTCCACCATTTTTTCATATTAAAACATGTTATTCGGTCAAGTAAGACGAGTTGATACAGACCTCTTGCGTCTCAATGCGTGCACTCAATCGCCCTGGCGCGCGGCGCCACTTGGCTAGCACTTAGCTTAGCCCAGTTCATTCATTAGGATCCAAACAGATGGACAGTTAGAAGCGACCAAACTCCTCCACGTTTTCCCTATTTAAATACAGCTACACGAGTAGTTAAACGACCAAGTATGGCGACACAAAATAAAACGTGGCGCTTTTCTTAGCGGATAAAAAGGATAACTATAATGTATGGCGGAATAGCACTTGGGAGCACTTCGACTCGGCGCAGTAATATCATCACTCCTGAAAAAATCTTCTCCCCCTCCCTCTCTGTGAAACATGACGGCACTATATACCTTCTGCTTGTTATCGCAACCCTTTACGATGCACGTTATAACCATGATTGTTCACAAATATCTTCCTACAACCTGATACTTCGTCAGCTCTGCTCGAACTACTACTCCTGGTGCAGCTCACGTTGGTTCTGTTGACGGAAGTGAGAGGGAGCGGAAGTGAGAGGGAGGGGGAGAAGATTTTTCAGGAGTGATGATATTACTGCGCCGAATCGAAGTGCTCCCAAGTACTATTCCGCCATACATTATAGTTATCCTTTTTATCCGCTTAGAAAAGCGCCACGTTTTATTTTGTGTCGCCATACTTGGTCGTTTAACTACTCGTGTAGCTGTATTTAAATAGGGAAAACGTGAAGGAGTTTGGTCGCTTCTAACTGTCCATCTGTTTGGATCCTAATGAATGAACTGGGCTAAGCTAAGTGCTAGCCAAGTGGCGCCGCGCGCCAGGGCGATTGAGTGCATGCATTGAGACGCAAGAGGTCTGTATCAACTCGTCTTACTTGACCGAATAACATGTTTTAATATGAAAAAACGGTGGAGTGTTCCTTTAAGGTACTTGGACCAGGATAAGTGGATAAAAATGGATAGATTCGGTTAATGGGCACATATTTTGGCCCATTTTTGCTCAACGGGTTTGGTTTAACTGTCTGAAAACCATAAGAACACAACAACAACAACAAAAGTTTTTCCTGTCAGAATATTGAGAGATCAATCAAGAAACCTTCACATTTCAAACCAAGGAAATACTACTTCTACACAGTCTGATAAAACATTGATGACTCGAAACGTTCATAAGCTATTAACTGGCAGCAACTGCAGCACTGGCATCCTGACTCTGATTCAATCTCTGACTGCATATCCACTTTCCCCAACATGGATGAGAAATTAGTATAGTAGTATAATGTATTTTTATTTAGATTAAATATTTAGTATAATATTGATATATTACTTTATTATATGATGATAGAGTATTGATATACCTTCATAAAATAGTATTATATATATATACCACTAGAATATATTTCCTGTTGAATGATACAATACACAACAAACATTTATTATTCTTCAGCTTGAATAAAAGCTCTACATTGGTGGTTAGTTTCTAATTTGTTGATGCCAAGTACTCATGCATAATATTGAGCTCAGCTTTTTGAAAGTTTGCTGCAGCAGGTCAACCTTTGAATTTCACGTCCCGACCTATGGTCCCGACCCATCGAGGCTGTGATTGGGTCGTTCACCAAACAGGGACATGGACGAACAAATCAACTTTATGAACAGTTCACAATACTGAGACCAACTCGCATGCCAATCAGCTTGTTGTGCTAACCTCAGCATATGTTACCTACAATGTACAGCTAAAAGTTTCCAGGCAGAATTTTGCCCATTGCCACATCAGGTGCATGAATATTATATATTTACATCTGGATGTAGGCATCAGATCATGACGAATACACAAACCGATACAGTCCTCGTGCACATTTCAGTCTTTATCGCCCAGAGTGTTGGCATGTTGAATGAAGGAATGGATGGAAAAATGTGTTGAATTGTCTTTATAAGGGTTGGTGGTAACATATTCAGAAAGGTGTGAGAACTATCCCATACAGTCAGCCTTTGTTTAGCTAGCTGGAGCTAGAGTTTTGGCTGAAAAATCTGCCCCATTCTTCACACAGCTATGAAATTCAACAAGCAAGGTCAGGAAAGAAGTGGTCATACATGAAATTTATGTCATGGTTTGTAGGTTATACCTTCTTGGTGAAAGTGGTGCTGTTAAAACCCTGGTTTATCCCCCCTCCCCCCTTTGTCAAGTGTTTGCCAAGATTACAGGAGTGCTTCTTGGAAAAAGAACAATTATGAAACCCTAATTCCATATTTGTGTGTGTGTGTGTGTGTGTGTGTGCGCAGAAGGTGAGTCGCATGAAGAGTAAAGACAACTTGAAGAAAGGTCTTTATGAGATTCTGGAACGGTTGGAGAAGGACCGGCCTCAGCTCATTAAATTGTTCTGGACCTGCGTCTTCAAGGAGACCATCATGAACCATTACCCCGCCCTGCGACTGATGCGCAACAGCCTCATGGACGGTCAGACTCTTTTATTCCCATCAAATTGTTGATTATTGTGGTTGTGTGTCCCGAAAAACATGTGTAAAACACTAAAATGTCCTGTTTTTCAACAAAGTGTTCCGATTTACACTGAAAATAATAATGCACCACACCTTTAATTTCAACACTGTTCTATTCAGATATACTGTATGTGCAGTACACTTCAGGGTGCCAGTTTGGGAGTTTGGTAATATAGTAAAACTATTTAAAAAGTAATGGACAATACAGTTGGAAAAAGAAGATTTTGATATGTAGTAAAAAACTGAAAATAGATAGCTAAAAAATACTGTATAAACTAGTGAAAAGAATGATCTAAAAGTAGTAATTAACTGGGGTAACTATGTGGTCTAAACATTTTTTTAAATAGTTAGCGAATAACCATGCTTGCAATAGTTAGCCAAGAATAATGGATAAAACCAATAGTTTGGCTAGTACTGTATAACCCATGTTTAAAAGTTAGCTAATAAAATATATATAAATAAATAAATAAACAAATAAAAAAAATAATTAGCTTGGTAAATAAACCATGTTGAAAAATTTTCAACATGGTTTATTTACGAAGCTAATTAATTTTTCATGTAGTAGTTAAGGTGGTTAGCTAGCTAGGAATAAAGGATAAAGAGTTAGCTAAAAATAAATCACCCAAAGTTAAAAAAGTTAGCTAAGAATAATGGATAAACCAAACAGTTAGCTAAAAAGAATGGCTAAACCAAACAGTTAGCTAAGAATAATGGATAAACCAAACAGTTAGCTAAGAATAACAGATAAACCAAACACTTAGCTAAGAGTAACAGATAAACCAAAAAGTTGGCTAAGAATAGTGGATAAACCAAACAGTTAGCTAAGAATAACAGATAAACCAAACAGTTGGCTAACAATAATTAATATAAACCAAACAGTTTGCTAAGAATATTTAACATGTGGTTAAAAAATGTAACTAAGAATACTAAGTAAACCAAGTAGTTAGCTTAAATATATAACCCAAAGTTAAAAAAGTAAAAAAAAAAAAACTGAATAAACCAATTAGTTAGCATATATGAATA
This sequence comes from Centropristis striata, assembly GCF_030273125.1. Lineage (NCBI taxonomy): Eukaryota > Metazoa > Chordata > Actinopteri > Perciformes > Serranidae > Centropristis > Centropristis striata. The sequence goes on along the minus strand of NC_081529.1, from coordinate 6,315,008 downwards.
ATGGATGAATGATAGTTAAAATAATTAGCTAAAAGTGGATAAATAGTTGAAATATCAAGCTTATAAGGACAGGCTTTGTCCATGATGTGCGTCCTCAATATTTACTGTATTCATGGACATTCATTTAAAATGCAGGGTCTTTCCATTTTGACATGAAAGCGTCTGAGAAGACGGAAACAGAAGAGACGGAGGGAGGGAAAAGCAAGGAGCTTTCAGACGATGAAGAGGGAGAGGAGCAGCAAGCAAAACCTGTGAAAAAGAAGAGAAAACGGAAAGTGTGCGGTGATAAAGAGGAGCAGGCTGGTCCATCATCTAAGATGACTCCAGTGAAAAAGTCCAAGAAGATAAGCTTCTGTACGTCACCTCCTTTTTATGATTTACTTTTGTAAACATGGCTGTATATTACTGCCACTCTGTAGATTATGTTTGTTTGGATAATTCAGTGATTATATATAAACAACATTTTTTTAATTTTTTAAAAATCATTTTCCCCTCAGCTTCTCCTCGGAAAGGAGAGAATAACGACATTTGGACCTGGCCCCTCTATAAGCTCCAGCTGCCTGTGACCTGTGGAGACCAGAAGGGCATGCTGCACAGAGGCAGACTGGCTGCTGGTGAGTAAAACTCAACATCTGATTCTGACTGAAGAAATAGTGACATTTATGGGTCACCATCACAGCAGATGATCAATGGTTGACATTAACACATCCCCAATCCTCTGAATGTTTCAGGGGAGAAGTGCATTGTGGCCGACAAGCAGTGGTTTACGCCCAATGAATTCCAGAGATTTGGGGGGAAGGAGAGCGCAAAGAACTGGAAGTTGAGCATTCGATGTAAGGGAACCCCGCTGGCAAAACTAATACAGGTTTGTTGAATAGTGAATGTGGAATATACATGGAGCCATACTGTGAAACAGCTTGCTTTCATTAGCTAATGGCCATGTTTGCATGCAGCCATAGTTCATTTTACACACAGTTTGTCGTGAAAATTATGTTTTGTTTTGTTTTTCACTGCAGGAAGATCACCTGAAAGTAGGACAGTACAAAGGAGGGTGTAAAAATGTAAGAAGAAAAACTGATTTAAAAAAAAAAATCCAACATATATTCTTGTGTTTTAAGTAGGGCTGGGCGATATATCAATATAAAAGATATATCGATATATTTTGAAATGTGATATGGAATTAGACCATATCGTATATATATCGATTCAGTTAAATTTCTTTCTTTCTTCACATATAAATGCTGCCCTTACTAGGGTTTGTCATATTTAGTTTTTTTGTAATGTTTGTTATTCTTTTCTCATATAAATATATTTATTTCAGAAAAGATTGGCACATTAATTTCATAGGGTAATTTTATTTAAGATATTTTTTTATTTAAATGTACACTTTATGGAGCTTTGATTTTATAAAAAAAAAAAAATACTCCTGTTGTTATACAGTATTTATGTTCACTTAAATAAACAGTTTCAATAAAACTACTTGTAACATGTCATATTTGACTTTGACTGAACATTTGCTCTCACTCTGCGATAAAAATATTGGGATATATATCGTATATAGATATTCAGCCTAAATATATCTGGATATGACTTTTCCATGTCGCCCAGCCCTAGTTTTAAGTGATCCTGTTCTGAGCCACATCTTTTTTCTCTTCCTGCTAGGTCAAGAGATCTCTGTTCAGAACTGTTCATTTAATCACAGGTTTGTTATATTAGTACAAAACACTGATTTAAAAAAAGTAAACATGGAGTATATTTGCATCCCTGCAAGTTATTCTGACATCTATCTAACAGACAAACAGTTTCTTAACTGCTAATGAGGGAGAAACAAACAATTTATGCAAATTGGAAAATGGCAACTCATTGTCTTCTTTTTTTAGTATCTGACGGAGAAGAAGATGAAGATGAAGATGAAGATGAGGACTCTGACCTGAACAAGGAAGACCAGGTTTCTTCAAGTAAAGAAAGTTTTATAGATGACTCAGGTAATGATTCTAGAAAGTGATATTTAGGCTTGAAAAGAAAGAAAGAAATTACCCCGATTTATCATTTATAAAACATATATTTGCATATAAAAGCAGAATCTGTAGGCAACGGGACAAGACTCTGGTATGGGAAGCATTCTGGATTCTGTTTGTAGTCTGAGTTGTATGGACCAATCATGTTTGAGTGTGGAGAGGAAAACAGGTGAAACACATTGGCTGAAATACAATCTCAGAACCCATCAGCTATCAAATGATAACTATTCAGCTTTTTAGAAAATTGATCTTAGGGATGGGGATAATTAATCGATGATCGATTAATGGTCGTTAAGAATTTGGTTGATCACATGGAATTTTTAATCAATCTGTGAATTTTTTAATTTAAATTTTTATCTCTGACTGCGTATCAGTACTTACTGAACTGAAACACGGCCAAGTGTCAGTTCTGCAGCCGTACGTGAATAAGCCAATGAGCTGAGAATTAAGCTGGATAAAGCTACAGTTTGCAAACTGAAAGTTGCAATAACAATTATAAAACACACAGAAATACAAGAGTATTAATTTGAGCAAAACTACCTTACTGTATCAAACCTTTCTAGCATGATTTACTACGTTTAATTTTGTCCAAAACTTATTTAAACACAAATCACATTTAAATATGCAAGATTACTGTGAAAACTAACCTCAGGCCTCTTTGGAGGTTAAATCATCAAACACTGAACTCCTTGACGTTATCTTTACAATTCAATCTCAGTTGAGTTAGTTTTATGATCGACAGGAAGTCTCTTTTTGTCCTTTCAAAATAAAAGCGTTCGTTATCAAAGTAGGCTTTTGCAAAGTACTGTATATATACATTTTATTTAGCCCATGTATGCATGCAGCGATCAATCGATTAATTGACCGTTAACGTTATTGATAATGGAGTTGGCAGGTTTCTTCCATCCCTAATTCATTTTCACATATATGTTTATAGAGATTGGCCAAAAATGTAGTCTGGACCTAAAATACCTGCAGAAAGTGTTGATGAAGTTGCTGATTGTACTGTAAAAAGGAAGAGGAAGTCTTGGCCAACATATCCACTGGCTACACCGGAGCTCTAGAACCATTGGCCCCAGATGAGATTTGTATCTATCCCGGCATGTTAGCAATGGTCATGTAAATCATACTTTCAACATGTGTTCATTGCAGATGAAGAAGAAGAGACGGAGGAGCAGACAGAGCAGCAGCCAGGAGTCAGCCACGACAGCAAGAAGACGGTTTTCAAAATTACGTGTGGAGCTTTAGCCGCCACCCTCCACAAGAAGCGCTTTGCATCAGGTAACTATATCTTCTGTGTAATGAACAGTGTAATGACATGTGTACTAACCAGCTGAACCCAGAAAATATGTTTTCTCTTCACCACCAGGAACCAAAGGGAAAAGTATCCGTACTGAAACAAGCTGGATGAGCCCAGTGGAGTTTGTAAAGGAGGCGTCTCTATCCACAGATGCCTCCTGGAGGAAAGACATCCAGTGTGAAGGGGAACCACTCAGTGTCCTCATAGAGGTAACCAGGACCAGGTGCTGCCATTACACTCCACTGATGGCACCCTGAATCATTAACTATGAATTATGGTGCATTTGTCTGATGAAATCCGAGTGAGAGAATGTTGTAATCGTTAATATTTCAGTCGTGGTTGGTGAAATTAGTGGTTACCGTGGTAACAGCAAGTGCGGTGTAGTATTACAGCAACAGAAGAGCAACTAATGTATTTGTTTACATTGCTGCCAAAAAACTTGTTACAATAATAAAGATGACAGTCTATAGGGCGCAACAAGAATGAGTTCTTAAACTGGGAGGTAAGTTAGCATTTCAGCGCCCTCATCAGTCCTATAAATAAACGCAGCAGCTGTTTTGGTAAGAAAATGGTTGAGTTAGAAAAAGTAGTGCCAAGTGAAACGGCTGTGGATAGCAACAATAGTCAGAGGACATATCGTTAATATGTCCAGTCGTGCTTCTTGGATAGTTGGGAAGTCGTATTTCATATTTATTCCTTCGTATTTGTAAAGGAAACGGATGAGGCGAGACATGAGTTATGATCAAGAACTCGTTTTCAGATTATTCTGACAGCACATGAATGCAGCACAAATGCAGAATCTTGCCACATTAACAAAAGCGAAAAATAATTTATACACTACTGGTCAAAAGTTTTAGAACACACCAACTTTTCCAGAATTTGATTGAAAATGATGCAGTTTAATGTCTCAGTCTACTCTGAAATTAATGCACATTTGCATCATTTAAAATTCTTTATTGAGCATGATAGTGTTTTGAAAATAAAAAAAATATTAAAAATCACATTTTATGTTGAACTAAAGGACTAAAAAAAGACATAAAATGACCAAAAAAAAGACACAAAATGACTTACAAAGACATCAAAAGAATTCAAAAATGGACAAAATAGCCCAAGACTCTATAGAGTTAAGTTGTTAACCCATTTCTTGTTCCCTGAAAAAAGGCCTACTTGCATAATTCTGAAATGTACATTATCTTTCAGTTTTGGTTAGCCTTACCTTTTTTTATTTACCTCTGGCAGTTCACCACTTACCTTCGTACCCTTTCAAGCTGTTCATTTGACTTGAACTGCTTGAAATTCAGTAAAAAATTGAAAAATTGGGGTGTTCTAAAATTTTTGACCGGTAGTGTACATCCACCCCGGGGTTCAGATCCGCTCTGAAGTTTTATGGATTCTTCCTTGGCCCGTGGTTCATCCTTCCACCAAGTTTAATGTGAGGCCAACTTGTGTAGTGTATGTCAGCTGTAAAACTGTCAGGGAGGTAATGAGAGATCCACAGGATATGTCAAACCTAAAAGACCTTAACTGTGATTCAAAGAGTAAAAGACACTTTTTGTCTGTTTCAGGCAAAAATCTTGGATTTTCACTCTCTGCTGTGTGATTGCAGTATCTGCAAACCAGACAGTGAAGACCTGGTAAGTTGTTAATCAGTCAGTAAAGGAAACAACAGTTTTTTCTTTTTATAACCAGTAAGTCTTTTTATATCTGGCTGTTACATGTAATTGCACTGTGTGTAATCCCAGTTATTATCATGTCTGTCTTGGCAGGAGAATCAGAAAAACGATGATGAGTGTTGCACCTGTAAAGGTGAAGATGAAGAAGAAGAGTTGGTGGAGTGTGATCACTGCCCTCGCTCCTTCCACAAGAAATGTCACCTGCCTCATGTAGGAGACACCATTTTAGGGTGAGCTTTGAGATAAACAAGATGTGAAAATAAGTTTCTGCTTTTTTATGTGCTATCAGTTCTGTGTTTGTCCTGTGTTTTAATCTTTGAGCATTTAATTGAGAGAGAAAGAGACTGATATTGATTTTAGAGGTGAGAAACTAACTGATTAGATTGTGCCTTGAATTTGCACAATGCAATGATCAGAAGGCTGCTTCTTTCAGCAAATAACTTTTTAAGATTAAGATTAAGATATCCTTTATTAGCCCCACAACAAGGACATTTCAAGTATTTCAGCAGCAAAGTGGATAGCAAAACACAATAAAAAGTAAACTGCAGTATAAACTAGAAATATAAGAGGTATTAGCAAATATTAAGTATTAACAATTTACAGTATAAATAAGTATAAATATAAAAAGTATAAACAATTAAAACAAAAATAAATAATATTATAATATAATATATTATAATATTAATTAAATTATATAAATATTGTACAGTGTTTATAATGCAGTAATTGCCAGTAATTGATAACTGAGAAAATAAAGAATATACTTTACTGAGAAATAAAAAATATAATAATAACTAAATAAGTATCAGTTTATGTTCTGTCTCTGTCAATTGCCAATCATTTAAATAAATTATTACAAACATTGCGAAGAACATTTCTAAATCACCCCAAGCATAATATTCTGCATTATATTTTATGTCAAAAAGGTTTTCATAACTGAAAACATATAAGCATGGCGGGCTCTAGAAAGCAGACAAGCTCCCTTTTATCAGCCAGTGGAGTCGCCCCCTGTTGGCCAGTAGGAAGAATGCAGGTTTAGACACTTCCACATTGGCTTCACTTTCAGACCCGGAGGTTGCCGTTGGGTTAATCCACATTCAAGCTCTAAGTTATTCTCACTGTACGATTTTTGTTTTACTCATTAAAAATGGAGGAAGCAGTTGTAGTATTAGGACGAAGCCTCTTTCATTCATTCATTCATTCATTATCCTTAACCGCTTATCCGCACTCGGGTCGCGGGGGGCTGGAGCCGATCCCAGCTGACATCAGGAGAGAGGCGGGTCCACCCTGAACAGGTCTCCAGACTATCAAAGGGCTGACACATAGAGACAGACAATCATGCTCTCATTCACACCTACGGGCTATATAACTTTGCTATAGTCCTTCCCCAACTGCAATGACAGCACAGAGACACCAAGAGCAGATATGGAAGAACCATGAAAGCTGGCCAATCAGAGCATACAGGGCTTTTTCAGGAGGGGGTCTTAAAGGCGTGTTTCCACTGAGTACTTTTTGGAAAGCGGCTGAGTGTTTTGGCTCCGCCCAAAAGTTAGTCCCCTCAGCCTCTGTATTTTTGTAGCGGCGAACCAACGGAATTTAGAGTGTTTTGGACTGTGGGAGGAAGCCGGAGTACCCTTTGAGAACCCACGCTGACACTGGGAGAACATGTGAACTCCACACAGAAGAGCCACAGGCCGGAGTCGAACTGGCGACCCTCTTGCTGTGAGGCAAGAGTGCTAACTACACCACCGTGTAGCCCAAGCCTCTTTCAGCATAGTTTACATTTACTATCCTATTCAGTAATGAACTATACAACCCAAGTTTTAAAAAAAACCTACGTATATACTCATGTTACTCTAGTCCTGTGTCAAGAAGATGAATTTGGTTAATGTGAAACAAAAATAAAAGATGTCTATATTTTATTCTGGTTTGTGTGTGTGCGCAGGGACAGCAGCCCATGGATGTGTACGTTCTGTGTATTAAAAACCACTCAGGGGTATCTTTACTTGGATGAAGTGGAAAGAGAAGCAGCCATGTCTCGCCAGATATCCCAACGCATGCTGGTGAGCACTGAGTGACTCTGTCTTTACATCCTAAAGCCTCTCTGTCTCTTTGCTGCACTGCTGTCACTCATCTCTCTCTTTTTGTATCAACAGCAATGCCAGTATCTCCTTCTGCGTCTGTGCACTGCTGATGAGGAACAAATATTTACTTCAAACCCGTGCCAATATGTAAGTTTTTTTCTCTCCTATTCCCATGCAACTGTTTACTGTCTTGCTATTCATGACAAATAGTGTTAATTAGTATTTGTAAGTGCTTTTAATATTCTGGCTATGTTTGGGTATTTTCTTTTGGTTGTCTGAGATTATTGTATCATTAATTTCTGCTTGTCCCCACAGCTGACAAACTACTCCAAAATCATCAAGACTCCGATGTGGCTGGGTAAAATAGCAGACAAACTCCAGAGTGAGCACTACAAGACTGTCAGAGAGTTTGAGTCTGACGTCCAGCTCGTTTTTACCAACTGCGCTTTATACAACCGGGTAAGGAACAGGTCATTAATATCTAAATGGCATGCAGGAGCTTTATATAATCTTACAATGTTGGATGTTCATAGTAAATGTGGCCAAAGTTTCATATAATGTGGTAAAAGTGCGTAAAAGTAATCCCTCTGAGCAAAAACCTCACAGTTCTGAACGCTCCGTTTGCAACAGTTTTTTCTACTCCCAGCTGGAGATGATGTCAGTTCGTAACATATTTTCATACACGTTCATCTGCTCCTACTTCTTATCTTACTCTAGAATTTACATTATGCATTGTGCTAACATTAAGAAAACCTGTAATCTTAGTTGCTGGAACATGTTTGATTGTGTAGTTTTTGGTTTCAAGCCTTTTATTAGAGATATTTCAAGGTAAAATCTGCTACTGCTGAACTCTGTTATAGTCCTTCCTCCAACTGCCATGACAGCACAGAGACACCAAGAGCACAAATATGGAAGACCCATAAAATGTGACCAACCAGAGCAGACTTTAGGAGGGGGTCTTAAAGGCGTGTTTCCACTGAGTACTTTTTGGAAAGCGGCCGACTGTTTTGGCTCCGCCCACTAGTTAGTTCCCCTCGGTTGTAGCAGCTAACCAATGGAGTTTGAATAGGCGCGTTTCCATGAGGTACTTTTCCCTCTAGTGAGCGGCTATGGGTGTGGCTTTGGAGAGAGGATCCGCCCAACTTCACCTGACCAAGGCAGGTACTTTCTGAGCCGCTACTAACTATTCAACGCTGATTGGATACGGTTGAGGCGGCGATTTTGCGCATGCGTGATGCATTTGCAGACTGGTGAAACTGGACGCCGAGGGGTTAACATCTCCTGCTCTGCTGACTGCAGCTGGGAGAGACCGCTGCGGGAGGACTGGGCCGCTTGTGAGTGCTTTGGGACGGCGCCTGCTATTCTTTAAGAAGAGTAGGAATGAGTCTCCAAAAGTCTCAAATAACACCAGAAAAAGTCACTAGATTTGTCGCTAGTCGGTTTTTGAAAAAGAGTCGCTAGAGGGGTCTGAATAGTGGCGAAATCGGTCCGTTGTCACATTCAGACCCCTTTGGTAGCACTTCAAACGTACCTGTATAGGAACTGAGGCCGAGGGCAACTAACTAATGGGCGGAGCCAAAGCACTCAAAACAAACACCAAAAAGTACTAGGTGGAAACACGCCTAACTTATGTGATTATTTAGCAAAAATTTTGACCGTGACGTCAGTGATGCGAGGCTGACAACAGACCAACGCAGCAAGTCCAAACAGTGGAGACATTAACATGGAAGGAGAGGAGATGGTTGCTTGTTCTTGATTCTCTCGTCTCAGTCTGCTCTGCTTATTGCTCTGATCTGTCCCCTTTAAATATATTTTTATGACTCTATAGTGACATGGTTTGTTGTGTGTTTTTTGCAGAACAATGCTGAATTCCTCGCCATGGGCAAGAAACTGAAGGAGTTATTTGACAAAGAATTGAATAATGTGTTCAACATCAGAGAACAGACCGACTGCTGAACAGTGTTCAGTTTACAGACTCAGTAGCTACAATGAAAGAAGTTTAAAGAAATATGTCAATAGACTATACTCGTATGTGGTTAAAATATCACAAAATAACTGCTAATCAAGTGAAACCAATGAATTAAGTCAGACAAAAATGATCCAGTTTAACTTTTCGCATGTCAAAATTAAATTTAGAAAATGACTGTGTTAAAACATAGAGACAAAGTCAAATGTTTACACATGAAAGTCTGGAGACTGCACCAGGCTTGACACAACATGAAATCTGATTAACTGCCTCAAGTGACATAGTTTGAGGTAGTTTAAGTGATGTCACTTGGGGCAGCGACGGTTAGAGCTAAAAACAAAACATTTGAAAATAAAATAATATGGACGTATAGAGTTGATCTTGTCAGACCTCTTGAGTCTGCTCCTGATTATTTTTTTTTTGTTGTAGATTAAAAAAGACGATAACTAACTGTTTTTTAACTCTCCATCCTGACAGTGTTATCGAAGTGCAATGCTGTAGTTATTGCAGTTTAAGTAATAATAAATAGTAGCATAATAATTCTTCAAGAATGAATTCAAAAATACTTTTGTCCTATTTTTTATATTATATTTATATATGTTATCCCATTAATTTTTTTTTCAGTGTGTCCCTTCAGAATGACAGAAATAACCCAAGGGTTAATATTTTGATTTTATTTTTTGTTTCATGGATGGCAAATCATTTTATATGAATATAAGTATTCATTTTCAGTAAAAAGTTTTAAAAAACAAAAAGGTTTCTCCCAATAATCTCTTTTTTTTTAACCGTGTGTGTTTTCTGATGTAAAATTCCATTTTTATTTTTCATTTAAAATGTATTTAACTAGGGAAGGCCTCATTGCGTCCTGGCCAAGACACTAGTAGAATTTTTAAAAGTTTCAGACATACTACATGTTACAGATTTCACATCCGAGCAAGAGCGTACAAAAAAAGACTGGTATGTTTCAAAATGAATGTATTTATTAAAAAGTCAGTATTTGATTGTATCTAAAGCTTCATGCAAAATGTCAAATATGATTTTAATGTCACTCAAGTATTTCAAGTACAATTAACCTGCACTTTCTGCCTTACTCTCTCTGATCTGGATGCCTGTTTTTAAAATAAAATACCACTACAAATGTTATGTTGTGGCATGTTGTGATAAACCTGCCTTCAGTCTACAGCTAGTAAGTCTACAGTTTTGGTAGACATCAGTAGACATCATTTTTATAGTAATGAGTGTATTTGTGCCTCTTTAGGTCTTTTTTAATTTCTTTGTAGTTGTTTTGTTCTCTCTATTTTTTTGTTGTTGTTTTTGGTGGTGGTGGGGCGGGCGGTGTATCTGCCACTTTGTAATAATTTTCTTGTTTTTAATGAAGTGGCGTTTTGTTTTTGTCTTTGTCCTCTTTGAGTGTCTTTGTAGTCATTCTATGTCTCTTTGTGGTCTTTTTGAGTCTTTTTGTATCACTTTGTAATTTAAGTATGTATGTATTCTCTATTTTTTATTATTTATGTTTCATTTTGTATCTATGTAGTGAGTCTTTGTGGTTGTTTTGCACCTTTTATGCCATTTGTGTATCTTTGCAGCTCTATTTTTAAAAAATCTGTTTGTAGTCCTTTTGTGTCTATAGTCATTTAATGTTTGTTTGTTTGTTTGTACGGAAAAGGATTAGGGGCAGTTAGGAGAATGCTCATATGCTACGAACGACATCGGGAGTTAAAATGGCATCCGAATGTCAAAAAGATGGCTAGCAAATGCCAGATCAATAAAAAAATGTCCTAGATGCAAAACTATCTACAGCATATCTATCACAGATCCTAAAGCGCATAGATGTGTCATCACACTCTGCACAATTTGTAAACAACCTAAAATGAAATTGTCAGCATGTAACAAAGATTTAGAGGGAGCACCGGGTGTTCATACGGGAGAAGAATATAAACACGTTTGTTACATGGGTAAAAAAAACAATCGCACCCAAAGAAAAGCTAGATTAAAAAAAATTGGTATTTTTTTTATTTTGAGACCAGCCAAACCACTGGAACTCACCTTCCAGTGTTTGTAGCGGCTCAATCACTTGAAGGGGAGCAGCGGGTCTAGAAAGGTCCTGGATGTGCTGTAAATTTCCTTCTCCATTACCGACAAACAGTGGCAGTTCTAGACCAATTTCGCTGTGGGGGCCAAGGAGGGGCCAGTGTTTAATCAGAGGGGCATATTTAAAAACTGCAAAGATGATATTTAAGCATTCAAAACATTTTATTTTAGGTTATTAGTTAATTTAGTTAATTTTTAGGTTAATAATCTCATTTAAGTATATTTGGAAGATACAAATACATTGATTGAAACAATGAGACTTACCAACAAGAACAGTTCTTTTTGTACGACAATAATATTTCTCATCTTTGAGCACAATTACCTTTATTTTTTTTTTGAAAGTGTGGTATAGTCAGAATGATAGTTTTTTCCCCTGTTCTCATTTGTGTTTATGACAACAGATTTTTTTATGTAATACGTTTTATTCTTCCATAAATTTGAACAACATCTGATCTATGCATTTGATGGTTTTCTTGTCAATATGTAATGAGAGGGCAGCGTAAGTAAGTCTCTAGATATTCCTTCTGCTTTTGTTATGAATGTTCTACCTCTTAATAATAAATAGCTTTTATTGTTTATATCGTCACACTGTTAAAATAAACGCCTAAGTCATTTTTTGCCAAAATTGTTTTTTGTGCCTAAATCATCTCCTCATGACGCCGGCCACCTATGGTAAAATCACCTACATCCTCAGTTGATCAGATCATGTGATTTTACCCCTTTAAGACAATGGCCTATGTCAAGTGTGTGACTTAAGCAGCTTTATTATGCCTAAGTCAAAATAAAATGTGACTTAGGCAATTTTTTGAACATGCCTTTGTGACTTAAGCAAGATATGGTAACACTTTATTTTGAAGGTGTCTACATAAGAGTGACATGAGCGTGTCATAAACATGACATGGGATGTGTCATGAACGTTAATGACACTATAGTAACATTAATGCTTGTCATGTCATGTTTCTGACTCTTGTAGTGTAGTGTAAATTTACTACCGCACTGAGTGAGAAAAGTGGATTTAAGACCAAGTCGAAGTTCCTTTTAGTTTTCTTTTTTATCAAACATCAGAATACACTGCCAAGGTACAGCGGAGGAGAACTTTGTCAATCTCAAAGGTTTCTGAAAAAAGGTGTTCCTCCAATAACAGCCCTTGTTCTCTCTGCTTTTTTGTCTGTGTGTAAGATCATTTAATTCAAATGTTCCAGCCCATATACGTAGCGGGAACGACCACGCTGCTAAGTCTACTTTTTAACCTTAAAAGGATACAACCTATACTTGTTTATATTCAAATTCCAACGTCTCTACTGTCTGACAACTCCCCGATCTTTACAGTTCATTATTCTGGTTTGAATCAGTTGTTACAGTTCTGTTCTGAACAAAAGGTCAGACTTTAGCTTCTCTAGTAAAGCTGAACTCTAAAAGTAACATAAAATATACCACTCGTAGCATAAAATATACTACAGTAGACACCTTCAAAATAAAGTGTTATCATATCTTGCTTAAGTCACAAAGGCATGATCAAAAAACTGCCTAAGTCATTTATTTCTCTTAAGTTACATAATTTATACACAGTGACAGTGTTATTACTATGCCAATAGCCATCCTTTGTTACATCCTTTTTGAGTGAAATGATCAATAAATGTCATATGTTACACTTTTGGTGAAGTTTTTTTGTGTTTCCTGCAAAACTTGAAAAACTGACTTAGGCGATTATTTTAACAGGGTGACGAAATGTAGTGTGTGTACGGTCAGCTGACGTCACCGTCACAGTCGCGTTGCCAGCAGCAAATCTGTGCTGAGAGCTGCGCAGCCGCTCTGCGCATCCGTCGGCTGAGGTGGACCGACCCGACCGCGCAGCCATTTCTCTGCCCCTCATGAAAAACATCCAGGGGGGCGTTAGTCCACAACCCGCCGTGCGGCAGTCATGACGTTAACGACACATACCGGGGCTGAACTCATCACTGACTGAGACCCGCGACCTCCAAACTTTCTCCCAATTCAACGCCTGCGCAGACGGACCGGGCTCCCCCTCTCTCTCCTTCTCTCTCTCTCTCTCCTCCATTATCAGGCTCATGTTTTAGTTGCAGCCATGGAGGGAAATCTGCAAGGAGGCTGCGGCGACGTCGCGACAATGCACGTGAAAACTGAAGCGGTGGATGAGAATACATCTGCGCTGGTTTTGGGCAGTCGGGAGTCGCCTGCGCCCTGCGGAGATACCGCATGCAGAGGAGGAGGAGGAGGAGGAGGAGTGGAGCAGACTGCAGAGGAGCTGGCTGACACAACAACTACTCCTGTCCTGCTGTGTGAGTGCACACACCAGCTAGTGTTTCATGTTTCACTTCAAAATTAAACCAAGAGTTTTATATTTGGGGCTTCATTTCCTTTTCAGATTAACATTAGAATGCAAATCTGTGATATTGATGTCATGAATGTGTCTTTTACCTGTGACACCATTAGACCCTGTGAGCACAGATCGCTTCTTCACCACGTCAGGAGATGGAAAAACTTACCTGAAGATAGCTCCTGGTGAGTGTTTTATTGTGAAAGGATCTTACTTTTAGTGTTGAACTTCTATCATTGGAATGAAATAAAACACACGCTTTATGAAAAAAACCCCCTCTAATATGTAAGATATGATGAACCCTCACACATGACCTTTGTTGTGTTAGATAGATTGATTGATTGATTGATGGATAGATTGATAGACATTGAACAAACACTATTCATACATTAAAATAAACATAGCCTTTAGATAATTAACCTATGATAAATCTGAATTTACATTAAAAAAAACTCTGCTAAAGTATTTACACATTTGCAGAGAAATTGGAAATTACTGTGAAATTAAACATCGCAGGAAATAAAATTTTATAATATGCAGATAAATTAGTGCTGACAATTTTTCAGACCCTTTTACAGTCGTACACAATATTAATTTTTTTCTCAAGCTTTTCTGACTTTTCTGATACAATGGAAACCAAATACTAGTTATCACGTCTGCCCGGGTCAAATTGATCACAATATGAGGATTATTTTAAGAATTATCTTTGACAGGAGACCAAATGAAACAGACTGTTACCTTGATGAAAATGACTAATCTACATTTGAAAACTGGTTGAAACATTTGGTGAATGTAATAACACAACCCAGTAAAATATACAACATAGGTGAAGCCCTTTTTTAGACATTTCAATATGAAAAAGTTACATATTGTACCATTTCATATATTTTTTAGTTACAATTTATTTATATTTTAAGGCTCAAAATGAACTCTGAGCAACAAAACAGATTCTGACTCACATGTTGCCAAACCTGATTGGAGTATGTGACATCACCTTTTTCAACTAAGCCACGCCCACTTTAAACCCACATAGGGCGCAACAGGAATGAGTTCTGAAACCATGTTAGCGTTTTAGCACCCTGGGGTCTCTCCTCTCAAACTCAATGAGGATTTTGAATGGGTTGGTGGTTCGATGCTTGAAATAAAGTCTATGGTTAACACAAACTGAAGAGATTAAACGCCATCACGCCAGACACGGACAGGAACTCTCTCACTAGTCCGCCTTACAGCCTCTAGTCATGTTTATCAGAGATAAGTTTATTAAACAATTTATCAGGCTACTGTTTCACTGACATTGAAGTAATGCGACCGTGATGTAGTTAGCTATAGCATAAAGTTAGCTTTTTACTTCTGTCGGCTGCATCAACGCTTCAAACATCATAAAAGTGAAGTTCAGTTGTGATTGTCCTGCTGAACAAACCATGTAAGCATCAGAAACGTGTGTTTGCCACAGAGCTTATTTTTTGCAATGATCCAAAATCCAATGCAAAAATCCCATAGGAGAATTTTCATCAGGGTTATAATAGTTTGGGATTTTTCATTAGTTTTAGTTTTAATTTCGTTGTGATTTTTTATCTTCAAATGCAGTTAGTTTTAATTAGTTTTTAGAGTGAGTTTGCTAGTTTTAGTTCGTTTTTATTTTTTCGCAAAATGCTTAGTTTTGGTTTAGTTTTTATTAGTTTTAATTTTTTGTAATGGGGTATTTGTTGGGTGCCAGATTAAAAAAAGTCACAATAAATAATAAAAAGTCTCCTTTATTTCCTTTGTCTGATCCATCTCAGCCCCAATAACTTTATTAAATCATAAAACCAGATAGATGAAATAGATTTAATCTCAACCAATAAGGTTTACGTATGAAAAAAGTTGACAAAAACGAAAACGAAGGACATTTTCACTTTAGTTTTAGTTAGTTTTGTAACCACATAATACAGTTTCAGTTAGTTATTGGTTTTTTTTAAAACTCTTGTTTTTATTTTTATTTCAGCTGAAGAAAATGTTTTTTCAATTCTAGTTTTTGTTATTTCGTTATTTCTCGTGAACTATAATAACCTTGATTCTCAATAGAGCCCATGGTGATGCTACAAAAATACATCATTTATTTTGCTCTCTATACAGGACAGAAAAAATCTCTCATGTGAAACCTTCAAAACTGTTCTAACTTTGTGAGAAAATAATGTGTAATTAAACCTTATAACAACATCAGGTTGAGAACATATGTTTTAATGGCCTTTTAAATAGATTTAAATATATCTCCTCTATACCAATTTACATATGACCCTACAAAAAACAAAAACAAAATCAGTAACATGTGTCCTCCTCTCTCCCACAGCGTCAGCGATGCCACCTGCTCCTTCAGAGAAGACTCTTCCCTCCGGCTCCGATTTCTCCTCCAAAGCCGTTTTGTGTCTGATAGAGGCCGTGGGGCGCCGCTGGGGCCTGTATGAGACACGGGAGCGCTCTCAGCTCTTCCAGAGCGTCCAGGAGGAGATGGCCTCCAAGGGCCACATACTTCCTGTTGAAAAGATCCGCCGCAAGTGGAACAACCTCATTGTGACATACAAGAGGGTTAAAGACCGCAGCCGGGAGACGGGACACGCTAAAACGTCCTGGGAGTTCTTTGATGTAAGTGTCTCCTTCCAGCACTCTGTTCCACACAAAGAAAATTTCCCTCAAGGTTGGATGAAATATGAAAATATCTCTTTAAAAGAACCCACCAGACACTTAATTAATTTGGACTTGCAGCTGGCTCAGGAAGTGGAACTGGTTCAGGTCTGAGTTGTGACCCAGAAACCAACACAAACCATGTTTACCCGTAAGAATGCTGTGCAAGCAGAGGGTTTTGTTTTTTTTCAAAAGTTTCATAAGGAAAGTTTCATTAATCAGAATAAACATCCCACTGGCAGACTATTACTTTCTAATTCTTTCTGCTCCACTTTCAGGTCTCAGTTCCCTTTTTCAGAGTCCCTTTGATCTTCTCACATAGTCTGTATGCCTGTATACATGATACATACACAAACGCTGTGAAGACTTTATAGAAATACAAAGAGACCAAAGCAACTACAAAGAGAGGCAAAACAGCAGTAAAGAGGCAAAATAAGACTCATAACAGCTATGAAAAAGGTGCAGAACAACCACAAAAAGATATAAAATGACTTCAAAGGGACGCAAAACAACTACAAAGAGATGCAAAAGAACTACCGAAGAAACAAAAAAAACCACAGATAAGAAAAATCAACCAAAAGTTCAAAAACAACTACAAAGAGACACCAAATAACCACAGAGATGCAGAACAACTACAAAGGGACACAAAACCTCAAAAAGAGGCAAAACAACTACAAAAAGACCAAAAAAACTACACACACAAAATGACCACAAAGAGACACAACATTACTGCAGAGAGACATACAACCACAGCCAAAAGCTGCAAAACAACCACAGACAAACACAACTACAAAGAGACAAAAAAAAATCAAAAGAGATACTAAACAGCTTCCAAAAAGGTGCAAAAAGGGACAGATGAAGTACAAAAAACATAAAATGACCACAAAGAGAACAAAAACAAAACAACAATTTCAAAATTTCTCTTCGGGGATGAATAAAGTATTCTATCTATCTATCTATCTATCTATCTATCTATCTATCTATCTATCTATCTATGAGACAAAAAACAACTTGAAGAGATGAAAAATAACTCCTAAAGAAAGGAAAAAATAACCACAGATAAGAAAAAAATCAACAAAAAGTTCAAAACAACTACAAATAGACACAAAACCACAAAAAGAGGCAAAACAATGTTTGACAAAAACCAACAGACATATAAAGTGACCACAAAGAGACACAACATTACAACAAAGAGACATAAAATCACCACACAAAGCAGCAAAACAACCACAGACACACACAACTACAAAGAGATACATAACGGCTTCCAAAAAGGGGGGAAAAGGACAGATGATGAAGTACAAAAAAAACGTAAAATTACCGCAAAGAGATGAATAACAACAACATCAAAGATACAGAAAACAACTTTGCTTGAGTTTGTAGAATCTTGACAGTGAGAAACAGCACGACGGGCATTTCTGCCGCCATCAATGTTTTGACTTCACTTGTGAGAGCAGTTTTTTCTTCTAACATGTTGAGAGTTGCTAATTCTCTGAAGGAACAGAGAGCCAGTGTTATGAATCTAAGCCTTTACTTCATGCAGCATGGAGAGAAGACGAAAAGCATTCTCTCTCAAACACAGAAACTGTTCCACTTAGATACGGAAAATCATGTTTCACATGACCAAAAGGCCAGAGACAATTACAGGAAGCCCTCGCGCCTTAAAGCAATAAAACAAACAGGGATCAAACGTTAAAGGACGGTGACAAAAGCCTTGAAAAAACAAATGCGTCAGAGCAGAACAGCCACATAGTTATAATGTCACCATGCTGTGAAATCCTGTGTATACTTCAAAGCATTTGAAAATGTAAGACTTTTCCGACACTTGCTGCTGCCGTTGCTTATTGTACACCTACTGCTCTGTTACACACCACTGTCTCCTCCCACTTTGTTCAATACAACAATGCCAGGTTGCAATGTGAATGGGCGCCAATAATATGCTGAATCAGTACGAATGTCCAAAATGCGGCAGAGCTCGTTATGGGGCTTTCTCAGAAATAAAAAAAAAAATAGATACAGCATAGAATTGCAATATTTTTTCGTGGCAATGTTATATTGATTCATGGTCGTCAAGATCGATATTTAGCGTCAGTATTTCCGCCATTTTAGTAACATACTGGAAATGCTGGTATCACATGAAACCAGAAGATCTAAGGAATCTCTAGGCACCATGTGTGTCTGGAAGTTGTTGAAATAAAGCTGCAAAGTTAGGCTTTTTTATGTTTTATTAAAAAGAAAAATCAGAGCAGTTAAACTTAAAGTTGAGGAAAGTTTGATAAAATGCTGCAGTTGTTGTCGTCCATACATGTTTGATATCAGTTCAGTTCAGTTTGACTGGATACTTTGTTGGTCAGTCTGTGGGTTTGACTCTCATTGTGGAGAAATAAAAAGACTGAAGTGAGATGAATAGACTGAGAATTTTCTCTTATTTGACAAAAACAGTAAAATCGCAATATATTGTATCGTAATACTTGACATATTGAAAAATGTTTAAAATCCCAATAATATCTGGGGGCACAGTGGCGCAGTCGGTGTGGAGTTTGCATGTTGTCCACTTGTCCCCCGAAGTTCCCTTTACAGGGACCTCTCACAAAAACATGCAGTGATCCTGGTCGCTATAGTGCCTCCCTCTTGTCGGTCTGGTCTCCTGATGGGTGGGAAAAGAACCGGTGGGAATAACGTGATCTTCCCACGCGCTACGTCCTACTGGGGAAACTCCCCCTGTCAGGTGACTGCTAACTAAAAATTAAAAAAATAAAAAAATTCCCAATAATATCGTATCTTGAGTATCGAGGTAAAATCGTATCGTGGGGCCTCTGCTGCAGTCTGAAAGTGGCTATAAAGTCTGTGTGTTGCTCCTGCCTTTTGCATGTCAGTGCCAGGGACCCATTGTCTCATAATCCAGCCATGGCTGCCACAAATATCTTGGGTTGTTTATTTCCTCTCTCTTTCTCTGTGTGTGTGTCTTCTCTCTCCAGCTGATGGACGCCACCCTCTGTGACACTGTGGGCACTCAGATCGTCAACAACAAAAGGAACAAAAGCGGCAGCACTGTCTCCACGCTGCCTGGTCCTTTGGCAAAGATCGCTGCAAAACCACAGGTTCCGCAGCCCGCCGCCATCATCCGCCCTAATGGGGACTTTACGTCGACTGCTGGCGTGGACTCAGCGGGTCAGGGAGCCATCAGCAGTCAAATCTCACTTACTTCAATGACAACGGCCTCCATTAGCCCAACAAACGCTCCGGAGCTCAAGCCCCTGATCGTCCTTAACAGTGACATTGTTCCGACCAGTATTCATCCCGCCACCATCGTGCCGTCTCCGTCTTTTATCTCTCCACCTTGTTTTACTGACACGGCTTCTACTTCCCCTTCCCTCGGCCCCACGAGCAACACAGACCTCAACACGTCACGCTACGTAGGCCGCAAAGCTCCGTCATTCCCATCAGGCATCATACCCTTTCGCCTTAGCAACGCGCCCCTTAGCAACAATCTTCTAGGCCTCTCCTCCTCCCTCCCCCCTACTCCCTCCTCTCTCACTTCGTCCGTTTCCACCGCGCTATCTGCGACAACGTTGTCAGGAGCAGAAGGGCAGAGCCAGAAAGGAAACGAGGAGCGATCCAGCACGGCTCTGTTCCAGGAGGTCCTGAAGCGGCAGGAGGAGCAGGCGTACCTGGATCGAGTGGCTCGCCGCCGGGTGGAGGCCAGAGAGAAGAGGCGCGAGAGGAGGGAGGTACGGATGGCAGAGTCCCTGGGCAGGATCGCCACGGCGCTGGAGCTGCTCTCCTCCAAACAGGACACGGTCATCGCCCTGCTGCAGAGACTGGCTGACCGCAAGTGATGCAGGCTGGAAGGCACAAACACGGCCCGAGTCCCATAATGCTACTGAAATTTAATGTAAATAAAATTTTATAAAATCATAAATGTTGCTCACTTTTTTTTTTTTTTTACATTTGCTCTGTCTAAGTGACTTAGAGTAAAATAAATGATAACTCCTATAATCAGGGGCCAAAAGCCAGGGCACCGAGGCCATAAAGTAAAACAATAATTTTAAGTCCACGTCCATAATGAATTTAATTTAAAGACTAATGACACTTCTGAGGAAGATTTTTTTTTTTGATTGATTGAGAATTTATTTGAACACAAAATTAAAAGAGGAACATTTAAAAACAAACAAACAACAATAAATACAAGACAACAACACAAATGAAACAACAACAAGACTCAACACTTATTTGTGTGCAAAAGGAGTGGGAAGAAGCCAAAGCTTATTAAATCCCACCCCTTCTCCCTATGTTAATTTACTATATTCAGTTATATAACAATAATATTTATATATATATGTATGTATAACACATAGTAATGTAGTTTATAAACTCATTATTACCATTATTAACACACATAACTTGTTATTAACTTACAAACACATAAGTACACATACACCCATGTAGTCATAATGAGACAACAATGAACAAACAAACAACAATAACACACAAAGAAGAAAAAATAGTAACACATTTAAAAAATAAAACGTCAACAATAACCACCTACTGTCATTTTACACATCCGTTTTCATCCCTATATTGTGTGAAGACATGCTTTTTATATTTGATTTTGAAGTGTTTCATGTTTGAAGATTGGAGTCTCAGTCAAAATTGTCAGGCAGGTAAAGAAACATCTATCATTTTTTATGTCTGAAGATAAACAAAAAACAACTATTGAACATATCTAAAAAGAAAACAAAATTAACCGTATCAATCTGATTGTTGCTTGTGATTTGTCTGTCTTGTTTTCACATGTGATTATGTTTTTTATTATATGTTTTTATAGTTGTCTATTTTTTAACCTGTCTGCAAGCTAAGTTTCCCTTTGGGGACAATAAGAGCAACTGAACTGAACTGAAGTACACAGGAAATTATGAAGTCAATCACTCACTTCAAAAACTGTAAAACTTATAATATATGGTAATAAACAGTGAGTCTGGACAATCAGCTCCCAAAATATATTTTTCTTCAGTCATTATGGAGCCAGTGAGGCCCAGATCTTAGAGGGCTGCACATATACTCATAGAGTCTGGTTATAAAATAGGTAAATAACATTCTATTTTGTATAGGCTTCGCCCTCTAAGAGCTATAATATCTCATGAAAAGATGCTAAAATTATGTCAGCATTCTCTCTGGGGCAAATAATGATTGTACTATTGATTCACAATGTTTTGTTAAGGAGAGGCTCACAAGCCTTATCTTTACTGTCAATACCAACTCGCCCTTGAATGTTAACTTCCTCCTCTCCATACTGACAAACAGCACGTCCTTCCTCATGCCGTTCCAATCTAACTAAAGGAGTCAAAACGCATTCTGAAGTTAAGGTGAAACACTACATGCACTGGTCAATTTTTTAATTTTTGTTGTACATAGTTTTCTCTCTTTTTTTCCCCCACTGGTGAAGAGGAAACATCCAAAATACACATTTAGGTGTTTATTTTTCTACACATTCTCTGTAGATTTTCCTAAATTCACCAAAAGTTACCATTAGATAATGCCTTATATGTACGTTTAACCTTGTTATACTAAAAATACATTTAATTTAAGTAATCCACTTGGGATGTTTCATGTTCATATCTATTAGTTAAACATGTTCTCTTTCCACCTGTAGTGTCTTGCTAAATGTATGAACATTTAAAATATATTTAAGGCTGTTTTCTTCTGTTTCTCTTATTCTGAGGCTTATTCAGTAGCACTTCCACACACTAAATTTCCAGTTTAATTCTAATATTTACTGTGAAAGTTTTAACGGGTTCATTCCTAATTTATAGCCTAAAATAAATTGTTTTAATGGCTGTTGATAGTATTTTAAAGATGGATAAAAAGAGATATTGAAAATATTTTCTATAAAAATGTAATATGTTGATAAAATAAAACAACCTTGTTTTACCGTAGTTCAAATGTATTTAATAATATTTTCCCAATTTCTACTAGATAAATTGCAATTTAAAAAATGTAATTAAATAATTTATTTTAATTGTGAATTAGAAAATAGTCAACAGTCTGGATTTCTCTTCCTGTGTAGGAGGAGCCACAGGACATGCCACTCCTTCAGTCTGCAGAGGCTGGAGGAGCACACCTGACTCCACTCTCAATTACTGAGATTATATATAGGAGCTGAGGCCTCAGTTCTCTCTCTTCTCCTCCACAGCCTCCCCCTTGGTTTGTTTAGTTGGTCTAGTTATGTTGGTTTTGTTTAGTTGGTTGGTTACTTTGGCTTATACACCTGCATTTCACCACATCGCATGCATGCACACACCTCACCACTGATATACTGACTTACATAATTAAGTTTCTTTGTGTTGCTTTCAGCTAATTAAATAAACATTATTTTATTATAACTTGAATACATGTGTGGTCTCCTTGTTTTGTCATGATCTATGAGCTGGTTCATGACAACACATATGACTGTTTTTTATTGTAAGTGTATTGTAAAAAAAAATTGGTACAATTAAACATCAATGCTGAGCACACCACAACATGTAAAATAGACTAAATCATAGAATAGTTCCACATTTAAAATTGCAATGATCAAATCTCACAACTATGAAGAAAGAAAGATGTGAATGTGTCCTTTAAGCTAGATGTTGTGATTCTGTCTTTCTCCAAGGCTTAAATCAAACTCCCTCAATTCAAAACTCAAACATTTTATCCACTGGGTGGCGCTTTTTTAAAGTCTACCAAAAAAGTTGAACTCTAACCAGTGCAGTCACATGAAACTACAAACTCACTGCCAAATTAGAGGCTGTTCCAAGATATGTTTTTTCATGAATGCACTGTAGTTCTACTTGAAATGATCACTGACAAAAGCTTGCTGCACATTATGTCAGACAGAACAATGGTCTGACACATGAACCCTTTTCTCCCCCCCTCTGCCCTCATTTCTTTACTTTCACTTTACTCAGCAGCAGCAGCAGCAGCAGCAGCAACAGGGAGGCTGCAGTGTGGACTGCTCTGAACAAAGGAAAGTTTTACCTCTAACAAAAGTTAAACTTCCCCGAACCAGAAAACCTCTTTAAACACTGACATTACACAGACATGGCAGCCAGCCGTTTGGATGAAAACTTTCCTGATGTCCAGCCTGGTGAGCAGCAGGAGGATCCAGAGGAACGTGAGTATAAAAGTTACCTCTTAAATCTTCATTCTTTTTAGTTTACCTCTCTGTGTATTAAGCTGCCTATAAGATAAACTTAAAAAACTTAGTTAAAATAAAGTGGACTTTGTAAAAAAAAAAAAAAGATTTTACTTTTGTTTTATGGGACAGCTCTGCACATGTTTAGTGAGTCACGCCTCAACAGCTTCCTGCATGTTGTGTAGCTGCAGGCCTGTCTGAAGGAGTGGGGGAAACCCGAGGGAGTGTTTGGCTCACTTGTTATCTGAGGGCTCGGGGTTTTACTCAAAAGGCAACTTTAAAGGACAAATGAAGTAAGAGTTTTGTCCTGCACTATCCCTTATGTCCTGTTTTTGTCTCAGTTATAGTTAAACTTTGCTGTAAAAAAGAAAAAAGATAATACAAGTTGGACATTGGAACCTACACTCTTGTGTAAGTGATCCACGAGGTGTGACAAGATAAACCTTTATCGATCCACAGTGAGGACATTCGGTTATTGCACAAGCAGGAAATACATAGAGCAGAAAGTAACACAAATAAGAGGTAGCATCAAGAAAAGAACAAAAGGTACACCAGTGCAATGCAATGTAATACAACACCATTTTTTCCACAATTACAAAAATGGTTGTTTTTTAAGGTTATGTTGACTGTCAGAGAGGTAATAATTCTACTTTATGTTTATTATTGAGGTCACAGTGGGTGGTGGTGGTGTACTACCATGTACATTGCTTTTAGAAAGTATTCACCCCCCCCCCCCCCCCCCCCCCCCCCCCCGGATGTTTCACCCTTGTTGCTTTTACACATGAACTCATGAACTCAAGAACTTTCAAACAAAAAAAACAATTTAATATCAAAGTGAAAACAGATTTTTACAAAATAGTATCAATTAATTAAAAATATATAAGGTAAAGTAAATGATTGCATGAATATTCATCCCCTTTTAAAGTAACTGACCAAATTCAACAGAGTTCCAGGTAGTTGATATTAGCAGTGTCACAGTTAGTGAAATGGAGATCAATGAGTGCAGTTGATGTGTGTCACATGATCGTAGTATAAAAACTCAGAGAAAAGATCATTGAACAGTAAAAGTCAGGAGATTGCTACAAAAAAAACTTGAATTACCACAGAGTTCGGTTAAACCATCATTAAGAAATGTTTGGAGGACGGCCAGCTCTAGGCAGATTTAAACCAGCCGTTCTCCTTCCATTTCTTAATGGTGGATTTAACTGAATTCTGTGGGATGTCCAGTGAATTGGACATTTTTTAGCATTTTTTTGCCATCTCCATTCTCTCCATTTCACCAACGGTGACACTGCTGGCATCAATAGTTGGACTTCTGTCGAATTAGGTCAGTTACTTCAAAGGGCGTTTATGTATTTATGCTATCTTTTATTTCATCTTATAAATGTTTAATCAATTGACACTATTTTGTTAAAATCTGTTTTCACTTTTAAAGTAAATATTAAAGATTTTTTTGGTGCAAATTCTTGTCAAAAAAGCAAGATTATATTGACCATGATTTCATGTGTAAAAACAACAAGGTTGAAACATCAAAGGGGATGAATACTTTTTTATAGGCAATGTATGTAAATTGGGTGGTCAAAATATTAGAAACACCTCTTAATATAATGCACACCACTTCTATTATGAATATACAGTTAAATTAATAACTCTGACAGTGCCAATCAAAACTGAAAATCTTTTTTATTGCAAAGGCAGGGTAAATGGACGAATGAGGACGATAGTGGCTGAGGTTGGAACAACATCTATTTTGATGATCAATTATGACTACTATTGACAGATTGTTAAGTGGATAACAATAAATTTGGCAAATTTGATTATTTCTAGCACTATATTTAAAAAACAACAACATATTACTTCTTGTACAATTTCTACAATTCTCTTTTAAACATTAGTCACATGTAACTCAATTAATACATACTTTGTTGTTTTTTCCTTAACAAATGAAAAAAGACAAAGCCACTACAATAATAATAATTTAAAAAATTAAACAAATGGACATTGAGGATAGAGCCATGCACTGACAAAAGAGCGGATTTGCTTCAGTTTTGGTTGTGAAGACACAATTGATTCACATTAGCCATTGATCAGTGTAAACAGACATTAGCTGTAGCAAGTGTTAGCTTCAAATGTATAGCTTATCGGGGGCCTGACTGTTACATTAATACATGACATTACAAATGGAGAAAACAAATGGGGGGTATGTCTGTTACATTTGTTTTTAAATTAACCTGTAGTTGTGTGTTTGTCCTTCAAAACGGAAAAAAAAATCTGGCAGAGATGGCAGATTTAGCTAACGCTAATTAGCATAAATCAGCTCAGAGATTCAGGAGTGACTAGCATGATGCTGTATTAACTATTTTCATCATAAACGTTTCGATTTAACCCTCCTGTTATGTTCATTTCTCAGGAACAACAACCATCTCTGTCAATATTTAGTGCAATGGTGTTCTTTACCTCTTACAGATTATAGGATGATTCACTCGTTTTTCATAAAAAATGCATGTTAAAACTTTTTTTTATGTGCATTGGAAAGACCTACATATAAAATACAATAGCATACATCACATTGAGTTATGAAAATTTTATTTTACATTTTACATTTTTTATTATTACAGTATTTTACAGTTGATAAATTAACAAAAGTCACCTCAGTATCTATGTAACATAAACATGCAAATATGTGAATTTAATCATTTTCATTATATATGTTGATTACAATTATTAAGCACAGCAGAAGAAGTTTCATCCTGTAAAAAATACTCTTAACTACTTTTTTTTTTTTAGATTTTTAAACTTTGAAATGGGTCAATTTGACCTGCAGCATAACAGGAGGGTTAATCAGTTAATCAGTTAACTTTAAAATAAAAGTTAAAAGCCCTACATTTTATTGTTTATATTTGTATACTGTTGAGTAAAATATATTGTATTTGTTGAAAATCGCAGCTCCCATTAGGATCATGCTTCTCGGAAAGAGCGGAGTAGGCAAGAGCTCGAGCGGGAACACCATCCTCGGGCAGCAGATGTTCAAATCCGACATGAAGCTGAAGAGAGTGACGCCCTACTGTGAAAAAGAGAGTGGGACAGTTAAAGATGTCCCCATTGCTGTGGCTGGGACAGTTAAGGACGTGCCCATCACTGTGATCGACACACCCGGCCTGTTTGAGACACGCCGCAACAAGGAGGTAGTCGTGCGAGATATTCTGAAGTGTGTCAAGCTCCAGGAACCAGGACCTCACGTCTTCGTGTTGGTCGTCCCCGTGGGAAGGATGACTCAGGAAGATCAAGACACCAACACGCTGATCGAAGAGATGTTTGGTGCCAGAGTGTGGGACTACACCATCGTGCTCTTCACCCACGGAGATCGCCTGGAGGGGAAAACCATAAATGATGTCATCACGGAGAGCGAGGACAACCTCCGAAGCTTCATACGCAAGTGCAGCGGCGGCTTCCACGTCTTCGACAACAAGAACCCGCAGGACCAGGACCAGGTGACGAGCTTTGTGGCGAAGATCCAGACCCTGGTGGCCCTGAACGGGGGGCGTCACTTCCACACGAGCCTGTATCCCACCAGGGAGAGGAAGATTAGGACGAAACAGGAGAGCATCTTGGCGGAGAGAGATGCCGAGATCTGTGGCAAGGAGAAGCAGCTAGAGGAGCATTTCAAGGAGCAAGAGCTGAAGACGAAGAGGAAGGAGCTGTGGAGGAAAGAGGAGGAAAAAGCGAGGGAGGCCGCAGAGATATACATCCGCATGGAGTCCTACATTTTTTGGATCATGCTCTTCATGGGAGCAATAGCGCTGCTGTGTGTGGCTGTAAAATCACCAGGCATTTGCCTTCCAGCAGCAATTAACATCATTTTGTTTTTGTTCAAGGAGACTATTCTTCGTTCAACTGTTTCAGGAAAAATGTCATAGCTTTCTAAGAAAAATCAATAAGCGTGGCATTTTATAGTTAGTCTATAATGGGCTTTCAATTGATGTAGTGGATTTTATACTGAAGAAACTGTTTTCAAAAACACGTTTTTGATTAGAAAACTGATAAAAAACAGGTTTTTGATTTTGTAGCTTTCTCACTTCCTTGTGACTAATCCTTAATCCACTCTCACCTGTTATATACTGTAATCATGTCTAATAAAAATGATTAAACTAATCATCAATAAATCTTGAAATTAAAAATTAAATGATAACCTGTAAGTATTCTGTGCATTTTATGATTATTGAGTGGTGTGCAATGGCTGCAAATATGTTGTGATGCCCTCTGGTGGCGGAAAAAACAAGTTAGCTGAAGCTCATTGAAGTAGTTCAGTGATGATGTGGGAGTGTGGGCCATTCAAAGTTTCGGTTTCGTTTCTCACTGTTGCGAAACAGCGGGGTAAGTTTTGACAGTTTTTAATTTACACAAATTATTATTATGGTGTTTTTGTAAGTTTGAAAAAACAGTAAATTGTTGTTTTTTTACTTCAATGTAGGTCTCATTGTAAGTTTTTCTGGAACAATGTATGGAAATTAAAATATAGAATTGCATAACGCAGCGTGTTTGCTGAATTGTGTTTGCATTGAATTGCAATACGTACAGCCTAATGAGTGTGTTTTTGCATAAATTAATTGTTAAAACACTGGTGCAGTGAAAGGTACCTAACATTACACTTATAGGCCAAAATACTATATTTTTCCAACCAGTTATGGCATATGGGACACAGCATATACAATGCACATTTAATGCTGTGGTGTTATGTTTCCCTGATGTTAATTCTTAAAGTCTGACTCTTCCAGCTATAGGTCGGACATTCAGGTGGATAAATATTTAATAATAAAATTATCAGATTGCACTCCGTCTACAACTTCAGAACAACACAAGTCACGTATATGGATTTGTAACACAGATTAAGGCTATATGACATCATAAAATGAGATGAGTGAATTAACACTTTATCTCTGACTGGGACACTTAAAGTCAGTGAAAAACTCATCTACTCATTTGGTCCATGTCACAGGCTGAATGAGAGGCAGCATGTTCCCGTGTTCTCTCGCGAAATTATGTGAAACGGAGCGAAATTGAGCGACACTTCCTCCTCCAGTCTGACTTCCCATACACACAAAAAAAAATCAATATTACATTATAAATCTAATTATACTATTGGCAAAATATCACATACATAAATCTCGATACACAAAAAAAATCCCCTCTTTTCTATATTTATAAGTGAAACCAAGCAGTATATTAATTCTATTAAAGACTCTACTAATTTGAAAGCTGCTAAAACTCTGAATATTTGTAATTTTTATAATATTTTTGTATGACAACCTCTTTATGATTTATTGAAACCCCCTGGCGACGTTCTGATGTATTGTTTTGTATTACACCCCACCCAACTGCCTTAATAAAGTTTATTTAAAAAAAAAACAAAAAAAAAACTTCCTCCTCCAGTCACAGTGGCGGTATCTTTCTAAATCTAACCATCTCCATCTGCAGTGATTAGCGAATAGCGATACTATGTGGATTCATACCCGGAGAAAAGCACAGGCAGCTGGCGGGGTACCAGAACACGTCTACGGACAGGATAATTAAAATAAATTTGGCTTCGTCAGTGAAGTTTCAAGATCTCAAACCAGTAAGTATATTCATTTACACTTCTTTTTTAAATCATGACAAGACATGACAGGAAGTAGGCTAACTTGTTCCTGTGTATGGGTGTGACCAAGTCTGGAATGTGGACTTAAAGTAGCTTACTCAAAGCAATTATATTAGTTGTAAAATCAAACTCTAAAGTTTGATTTAAAAAAAAAAAAAAAAAGGGTGTGGAAAGCAGTGCCGGATCAAATGGATACATTACCCTGGGCAGACTGTATTCTTCAGGCCCCCCAAATGTATACTGAAAAAGTTGCTAGCCTAAATCACTGCTGCTCAAATAAAATAATTATCTCCACTAAACTGGAAATACTTTCCCCCGCACACTGGCAGTAATGTTTTTTTTGTAGTTTTTTTAAAACACTGAAATAAAGTTTTAGACATTTTTTAAAATATATTTAAAAGACATGTTAAACATTTTATGTAGTCTCACTAAATAATGGTTAACATATTGCGTCTCCCCCCCCCCCCCCCCCCCCCACAGCACCTCCCGCCCCCCTTGGAGATCAAGTTAATTTTATTTTTATTTTCTATAGAGCGCCAAATCACAACAGAAGTCATTTAAGGTTTCCTTTCCTATAGAACAGGTCTATAACTTGGGCAAAAGTAGTCTGTACCTTTCAGGACAAAAATGTTATCCTCAGATGAAAATTTCAACAGCACAAATGTGTTATGAAAGAAAAAGTAACTAAAAATGTTGTTGTGATTTTCTTTCCTTTTCTTTTGGAAGAAGTCTGAATGGATCGAAAGAGAAGAATCAATCATAAAGCAGAGGAGGAAGAATATATGAACAGGAGAAGTAGCTGTAGGAATATAAAGAGAGTCAAATATATTCAATGGTATGATAATGATGAGGAGGAGGAGGAGGAAGAAGAGGAGGAAGATCAGGAAGACAATGAACAGTCAGGCAGCTCCAACCAGAACACCAACTACCAAAGAGCACAAGAAAATGGTGAGTCTGTAGAGCCATTTGATACATTGAGCATCCATTCTCTTTCTATATGTGTGTGTGTGTGTGTGAGAGAGAGAAATTGCGTGTTTCATTTACATTTCACAATGAAGATTCCAAGAGAGTGCCTTACCAAAATCTCAATTGCAAGGTGCATGGAATTCTCTACATAATATTGTCTATGACATGAAAAATAATGATAATAAATATGCTGAAAGTTAACTATTTGTGCAACTCCAATATGGTAATTATTTAAATGTATGCAAAATGTAGAACTCTGGCCTGTAACCTGTGGAAACAAAAAAGGCACCCTGCATGTAGGAAAGCTGGAAAGGGGTAAGTGAAAACTAATAGTTTTTCTTCACGAAGAAATAAATACATTGTTGCTTATTCCCTTGTTTTTTTCCCTTCCCCTTTCTGTTTCTGTTTCTCGATGCTCTATGTTTAGGTGAGGAGTGTATCGAGTGTGAGTGCCGCTGGTTTGCTCCCGGAGCCTTTGAGGACTTTGGGGGGAGAGCCTCCAGTAAAAAATGGAAACAAAGTATTTCCTATAAAAATAGGCCATTGCAGTTTTGGATTGAGGTAAGAATTTGTGTCTTTTATTCAACAAAATGAAAAAAAAAAACAATAAATAACCTAAGTAGCCTCTCACTGTTGTTATAGAAAGGGGTATTGGGCTGCAAGGCATTTAAAAGAAGAGGAACTGGGACAATAAAGGTAACCTAGCAAAGGTTATAATATTGTAACCCTAGTTCTATTAACAGAGCCTGTGTGCGACAGGACGTCACATTACTATGTGATACAGAATACAATTTACATGTTTATGCAACTTTAACAGTGATAGTGAGTCTTGTGTCTGTATTTTTCTTGTTAGTCCCAGCAAAAGAAAATCCTGCCACATCGTCGCATTTTAGAGAGCTCGTCTGAAGGTTTGTCTGCGCTTTCTAGAATTATAACTTAAACTAGAAATTTGATTTTTTTTTTAAAACAACTGCTAGCATTCTGCATGTCAAGTCAACATTCCCCATTGGATATTTAGACCTACCAAGTAGTAATAAATATTTAAGTGTACATATATTATATCAAGTGGTGAAAAGTAATTAAGTACATTTACTCAAGTACTGTACTGAAGTACAATTTTGAGGTACTTGTACTACTTGTACTGTGTAGTATTTCCATTTCATGTAACTTTTTACTTCTACTCCACTACATTTTTAGGCAAATATTGTACTTTTGCAGCTTTAGTTACTTTACAGGTCGAGATTTAACATAAAAATATATGATCAACTTAGTGTGATTACACTTTTTTAAAATTAAATCTTATAACAGTATATTAAGTAAACAAATACTACTTACATAAAAGCATCAATAGAAATATTCTAATAACATTTTTAGAATATATATTTAACAATCTGTCAGGCCAGGCTCAAGGCAGGACTCAGACGCAGAGCAGGTGTACTATAAATCTCTTTATTCAGGAAGCAACCAGAGAAATCCTCAACAGAGTGAAAAGAAACAAGCTGCTATAAAAACTACTAAAGCTTAGCTAAGATTTCTAACAAAATAAAAGTCGCTCCAAAAGGAGGAAAAGCACAGGAACATAACTACACTAATCAATAAACAAACAAATCCTAATCTATGAAAATGGGGAATGCTATCTAACCTGACAAAGGGGAAACTAACAAAAGAAACTATAACAAACAAAAGCGCTCAAAAAAAGGGAGGTACCAAACCTGACAGGGAAAAAGAAAGAATCTACAAAATGCTCCGTAACCTGAAAAAGGGTAGCTGGCAAACGCCAGACTATATCACAAATGAGATATAGTCTGGAGACCACCTATTCATTTTTCCATAGAGGAGACGTGGTTTACGATCCTCCAGAGCCGTTTATTGGGCGATACAAATGTCTATCATAAATGTCTGTACATAGCTCTTAGCCAATCGTATCAGTTATACCAGATTACGTATGTAGAGTGACAGAAATTGATGTTTACATAGCCAGACTAGCCCATCTCTACTTTGGGACTAAAATGCTCAATGCTCGGTAGCGGGGCTAGTTGGTAGATTAGGCTTTTGCCAAATCCTGTTGGAAGCAAGGCTAAAATGTCCTTTTTGGTGGTGATAAAGGAGTATAAAGCCATTCTTTTAAAATAAACTTTGGCTCTAAACTATCTAGAACACTGTCTACAGCTAGATCGAAAGAGAGCTTCGCGTCAGCCATGTTGGATCCATAAGAAAACTACAAGCTTCCATCTGTCCAATAGTACGCGTTATCGTCTTGCCGTTCCTCCCCGTTCTGAGATTGGATACCAAAAGCAGGGCTAAGAATCGGCCATGGACAACATTTCGAAATGAAAATCGGGCGTGCAATTTTTGCACAAGTTGGGTATACCCAGGCTAGAAGAAGGGACTAAGGGGATAAAACTTAAAAAAAAAAACAGAACGGAAAATCACTCCAACTGGAGGAAAACAAAACGAGAAGAAAAACTATGAAACTAAATACTAGCGATACGCTACAAAATTACAAATAAAAATCGCTAGGACAACTCAAAAGGCAAGGCAGGCTGTGGCATTAACGAGAGCATGGGCTGGTATGGTGACGGGGTCAAACACACTGGACCAAGACAAGGGAAACACAGACTATTGGAACACATGGAGGGAAGGGAGCACCAGGTGAACACAGACTATTGGAACACATGGAGGGAAGGGAGCACCAGGTGAACACAATCCGTAATTAGGGGAGACAATCAGACAGATGACGGGGAAGGGCAAGTGACCTGAAACAAGAGGAGAGTTACTATTTCAAAATAAAACAGGAAATAACGAGACCAGAACACAAAATAAGACACAACCTCACTGCGGTGTGACACAATCTGAGTGGGTTCATTCCGCATAACAAGTACTTTTACTTTAAGTTCACTTTGATGCTGATACTTTTGTACTTTGACTTCAGTACGTTTTGAATGCAGGACTTTTTCTTGTAGTGGAGTAATTTTACAGTGTGGTATTAGTAATTTTACTTCAGTAAGAGATCTGAATACTTTTCCCACTACTGATTATATCCATGTCAAAGAATCAGAAATAAGGTCCGAAGAAGAAACCGAGGGAGATGATGATGATGATGATGATGATGATGATGATGTTGAAGATGAAGATGAAGATGAAAAGGTAGGGGCTGAAACGATAGATTCAGAAGTTGACCAGACTAAAGAAGAGGAAGATGAAATGGAAAAAGGAACAAGATGAGGATATGACCGCTGTTGATGACGAGAAAGCCAATAGTGTTTTTGAAGGTGATGTTTCAGACAGGAATCATCATCAGTAGGAAACCATTATTTGAAATTACAAGATGCGGATTTATAACTGTTACTCTTCTCCTTTCAGAAAGAGATTCAAAGTTGATTATTTCAACATCTGCAAAAAGTGCGTTAGAGAAGAATGTCAACGTTGTCATCGAAAGGATTTCAGAGGTGAGATGGAGAGAGTTGTTTCCTTCCTTGTGTGTGTGTTTTATCCGCCATCACCAGGTCAAAATTTAAATATGTCAAATGCTTTGGATTAAGAAATACCTACAAAACTAATGCCATTCTTATGGGCATTTAGTGCTAGTTAGCATGATAGCAATGTAGGCATGCTAACTCGGTAAACTAAAGTGGTGAACACGGTAAACATTGCAACTGCTATACATTCTATAAGCAAAGCAAATCTTAGTCCTTCATGCACACAAATTTGACCATTGGAGTTGTGGTGCTAGCTTGCAGGGGTCACGAGGGCCCCTCACGTTACATTTATGAAGCAAAATCAAAAAGCCCCAGAGCAAGTTTACGTATTTTTCATGTGGAAATACTCCATATTGCGAGAAGCAGAGGGGATGTCTGGCTCACTGTCCACGTAACTTCTATAAAGCGTAAAAAATCTGAAAAAAATGTTTTCAGAAATCTCTGTTTTAGTAACCCTAAATATATTTGTGTGTGGATGAGGGGCCAAAATTTTGAGGAATTTCTTGTTCATTTTAATGCCTGGTACAACTAAAGGTACATTTGTTTGGACAGATATAATGATAACAACAACAATAGCTCATAAGAGTTTAATTTAAGAGCTGATATCTAGCCATTTTCCATGGTTTTCTTGATAATGGTTTTGGTTATCAAGAAAACCATATATGGTGAGCCGTATTCACACACAGTGGCCCTCATTTGTCAAACAAGTGCAGATCTGATTTCGTCTTACGACAGGGTTCACGTGTGATTCACTGAGCGTTCGTATCTCGCCAATCACAGCGTAAGAATGATTGGCTGTTGATAAATGTGGCGGCTAAAATCAATCGTAAATTTGAATGTCAAGTCCTAATACATACTGGGTCGAGAGGCCTCGCCCCTAGAGACAATGACACGGAGAGACGAAACACAGCCAAGAAGAGGAATTTCTCCGAAGCAGAGATTGAGACTGTGATGTCTCACACGCAACAGCAAAAGATTATATTGATTGTCAGCCTAAAAAGTGTCATTGAAAGGGAGTAGGAAAAATAAAGCTTCTGTCCCTGACTCCTCTGTCTCCTGCTTACTTGGATTCCCTCCCCGGAGGTTTCTGCTGGATATTTGGACTGTTTTAGCTCTGTTGTGGATTTCCAGTGTACCTGCTGTGGATTTTTGAAACCCTCTTTTGTCAATAAACTGTTAAACTTCTCCAACACTGGTCTCAGTCTGTGCTGTTCTTGGGTCCAACCTCACACCCATTACAAACAGTGCAGCAGTGGACAATCAGACCCCCAGTGAGGTCGGCATATTTCATTTAAACATCTGTGATATATTTTTCATGTGAAGAAAAAGTGGTCGGCATTGAAACTGGCCCCCCAAAGGACAATGGCAGCCCTGAGCACCACACTGACTGGAGGAGGCCAGGTGGACAGCAGCCTTAAACTGGAACAGACAGACGAGCATGAGACACCTCTGATCGAAAATACTTCTATTTCGAGCATACCTGGTGGTGGAGGAGACACTGACGCACTACCGGCGTCCGAGCCGGATGACGGTAAACATTTAATAGCAGAAGACAATGGTAAACATTTATAAGTCTAGCTAGAAGCCTACATTTCACAGTTGCAGGGTTCATTTTTAAAGTTTTAATGAAAAATTATATAAAGCTCTAGATTGTCACCAATATAAAAATGAATGCGTTTCAGATAAATCACAGCTGAAGGCTGAACACCACTGGTGCAGTCTGGAGCCAGCCCCTCAGAGCTCGGGCCAGGCAACTCCAAGCTGTGACGGAGAGCACACGTCCTCCACCTCTCATGCTGCCCCACCACCATGGACTGTCACAGCAAAGGTCCTGGAAAAACAGACGGAGATTTGTCGGTCGTTGGTGGAGATTAACACTAATCTCAAAGCCATCAATGATACTCTGACGATGATAAATGAGACTTTGAAAAATAAATAAAATGTTTAACTAAACGTTGTGTATTGTCTACTTCAGTATAGGGTACTTGCCAAACAAAAGTATTAACATTCTTGCATTTTAGAAGTGATGAATGATGTCCCGCCTTCTTCTGGATGGTATCACACACCTTTTGTGGTGTGTAGAGTTCCCCCTGATGCTCCCAGACAGCCATCTGCCTTTGAGCAGTCCTATACAGCGCTCCACCTCGGCCCATGTGCGCACGGTTGAATCGGCGCTCTTGTTCAGTGTCAGGGTTCGCCAGTGGGGTAACGAGGTAATCCATTTGGGGATAACCTTTGTCACCTGTAAATAAATCACTTCAACTTATTGTTCATTGAAATACTTGTAGAAAAGCCTTGTAGAACCTGATAATGTAATAAATTCCCGATAATGTAATAACCCCGATTAATGTAATAAAAATCTGCACTTGAGTCCATTGAAAATGTAATAAAACCTGATAATGTAATAACTTCACGATAACGTAATAAAGTGCATTTCCCAATAATTTAATACACTTTTTCCCAATACCTTGGGAGACGAAAACGACTCATGAGCCTCCATAAAGGGGTCCTGGTGGTCCTGAAAGACCCTCTCCAGTCTTACAGGCACGTAAATGTCTTCTAATAAAGCCAGAGGTGCCATTGTTGAGATTTGATAACTGTCAAAGCTCTTGTTTAAATAGCTGGCTAATAAGCATCTAACCTATCACATTGCAGATCGGTTAGCCCACCCATTACAACAGCATGATATTAATTACTTATGTCACAATTTCTTTTTTTATTGATAATTTTATTATCGTGTAGCCTATGCAGGTTTGCAAATATATTCAATAAATTTGAGTAGTTAGTTATATTAGATGCAATATAATAGTTCAATTTGGAACATATTTTAAGATAATTATCTTTAATTATTATACATCTATTGTCATGGCAGCAAGGTCATTAATGTGTAGAGATGGCGGTTCCATGCCAATTTTGACAACTTTAATTCTACTTAATACCACTTCTATTTGTTTTTTTTAAAAGCTTTTGAGTGTAATATAAATTATGAAACTACTTTAATCAACGTTTGGAACATCTTTTGTACAATAAATTATTAATAGTTTCCAACAGGGTGCGTCTGCAACACATCTCAAAAAACCAACACCACCGTCTATCTGCTTAAGGCATCACCTTCTGATGCCCATACAGTAGTCTAATAACAATATTCAGACTCAGACATGTGGACTTCATGCCGCATTGACTGCTACTGCCCACTAGAGCAGCTATTCTCAACCTTGGGGTCCCGACCCCAATTGGGTTCGCGAGATGATTTCTGGGGGTCGCCAAATCATTTTGGAAGTCAGCTCTGTCTCCACTTACTGTCTCTTTTTTTTGGTCATTTAATGTCTTTTCTGGTCATTTTGTGTCTTTTTTCTTTCATTATGTGTCTTTTTTTGGTCATTTTGTGTCTTTTTTTGTCATTTTGTGGTCAATTTGATTCTTTTTTTTGTCATTTTGTGGTCAATTTGATTCTTTTTTGGGTCATTTTGTGTCTTTTCTGACAAATCCCAAAGTATCAAGTTATTACTTCCCAAGGAGTCTCTGGCTTGAAGCTGACTGTTACACACTCAGGAGGTCAGAATGGACCTTTAAACTTACAGAAAAGGACTTAGATTAAAAGTCACAATAAAATATATATTTTTTTTTTATAAATGCACAGACAGAGA
Source organism: Centropristis striata (assembly GCF_030273125.1). Lineage (NCBI taxonomy): Eukaryota > Metazoa > Chordata > Actinopteri > Perciformes > Serranidae > Centropristis > Centropristis striata. The sequence goes on along the minus strand of NC_081529.1, from coordinate 6,277,976 downwards.
GATGTTTTAGTTGTTGTCTGCTTCATTATTTGTCCAAAATTCGTACTATCAACTGAGTTTGTACGATCTGAACTGTGCATGGAGATTGTGTTCAGTGAGCGGGGGTCCCCCACAACATGCATGTTAAATTGGGGGTCGTGACTCAAAAAGGTTGAGAACTACTGCACTAGAGCAGCGTGCCAACAGGGCAGCCATCTTGGAACAGGGCCACTCTTGCATCCATAGACATTTGACGTATACATACAAATGTATATATGTCTATGATTAAATCTATGGAGGAATGTTGTTTCTACACAATACAAGTTATAATAAATCGCTCAGTTGTCAAGCTATTTTCACAAGGTTTGTTTGTCAAACGTCAGACATGACAGACAGATATAGAATGAAAAAGAACACAGAAAACGTTCAGGTGTGTTCAGGTCTTTATTTTAAAGCATTGCTTGAAGGGGATACATTGCATTGGAGTATAATAATAATAATAATAATAATAATAATAATAATAATATATAATAATTATATTAATATATTGTTAATGTTATTACTATTCTCATCATTGTTATATTATTTTTTATTATTACCAGTATTATTATTATTGCTTTTATCATTATATTATTATTGTTGTTGCTATTATTATATTAATTTATTGTTATTATTAAAATGATATATCTATCATTATTATTATTATTATTGTTGCAGACATAGGATCTGCTGTCTCTGCTGGAGAACTTTGTTCCTCCACCTCCCCCTGATCAGTATCACCATCTCTATGAATAAACTGACTTGATTGATTACAGATATTAAAACTAAACAGGTTCTTTGAATTACCAGAGTTAAGTGGCAGAACTTTGAAATATTCAAGATAAAGAACATTAACAATCCCCCTAAAAAACTATTTACAAGCCTTTCATGAATTGGAGCCAAAACCCCTCAAAGAACTGTTTTGCAGGATCTCCTCACAAACCACATGCATGACCACTGACCCCTCAGGAGCTTTACCTGAGTGGATCTGATGAATCACACGCTCTGCTGCTCTCACCACCTTGACTGTGACTTCTGATGGAATCATCAGCCAAACATTATTAAGTCGGTGGGAGCTCTGTAGCAACCTAAAATGTAATAATTTCCTGATAATGTAATAACACCTGAAAATGTAATTTGCATTTACTTAATTGAAGATGTAATAAAACCCAATAATGTAATCACTTCACCAATAAAGTAATAAAATATCCTGACCGATATTTGGTTATTATATCACTTTCAATGTCAAATTGACATCTTACTCTATGTCAAGTGACATAGTGGTCAGCTGACATACTGTCATACTTATAGTATATGATTTACTTGTATAAATAAAGATTAAATAAAAATGTCAGCATCAAAATGACAAAACCTGATGACGACTGACATGGTTATTTCCTCCCTTTTGGGGTTTATACAGGATTTCTGAAGTTGTATGTTGTTAAGATTAAAGATTTAAATCCCGTTTTATTGGAGTGACATAATAATAATTTCTGCAACACTATTTGCTGGTAATGTCAGTAACATGTTGATATGGGTTTTTCCATTATACTGTAAATAGATTCATGATAAAAAAAGATGCTTTTGACATGTTGATAATAATAATAATAATACCTTTATATTTATATAGCACCTTTAAAAACAGCGTTCACAAAGTGCTTTGACAGAACAACACTATAAAAATAAGAAACCAATAATGAAGAAAAAAGAAATTAATAATATTTATATATATATATATATATATACCACACAAGTTAAAAAGACCAACATCACATGAGTGCAAGTCTGTAAAAATGTGTTTTGAGAAGTGACTTAAAAGAATTCACTGATCCAGCGAGCCTTAGGTTTGTTTGTTAGGGAGACTTTTCTGTTTCCATTTTAACCTGTAATTTTTATTCATTCACTCTTAAATGTTTTATTCATTCACTTTTTTTTTTTTTTTAATTAGCTTTTAAATGTCTTCTAATGTGTTATGTGTATTTTAATCTTGCCCCTGTAAAGCACTTTGAATGTCCCTGTGTCCGAATTGTGCTATATAAATAAACTTGCCTTGCCTTGCCTTGTTAATATATGTTTTATTACATTATTGGTGAAGTTATTAAATGATTGGGTTTTATTACATTTTTCGATCGAGTAAAGTGCAAAGCTGTTGTTGGCACACATCGCAAGAGAGCCTTCTTAGAACCTGCCCAACCACAAACCCTGCGATGTAGACCACAGCATTGTCCACAAGACCACCGAAGCGTGTGAGAAGGTAGCTAGTCACACAGGAGGGCTGCAGAGTTAACAAACAGGGAAGGGAGTTCGTCTGCAGTTTCGGCAGAGGACATCTGGACAGCAGACGGACACGCTGTGTGATCCTGTGCTGCCACGTTGCCTAACCCACTTGGTGAGACACCACACCGGACCACCAGACGCCGGAGGATGCCCTGGAACTGGCCGGCAGAGGGATTGTTGTCCAGCCCCCTTAAGGAAAAAAAAACAACACACACCCACTCACTACAATTACACCAAAGATCTTTTCTTATTGTTTTTTAAAAGGCTGTAAAATGTGAACTGTAGTATATTTTCGTGCCACAAAAAGTATACTGTACGTGACATGGGCAGAGGATATTGGCGCCAAGGTTATAATAGTTTTGGATTTTTCATTAGTTTTAGTTTTAATTTCGTTGTCAATTTTTGTTTTCAAATTCAGTTAGTTTTAATTAGTTTTTAAAGTGAGTTTGCTAGTTTTGATTAGTTTTATTTTTTGGAAAATGCTTAGTTTTAGTTTAGTTTTTATTAGTTTTAGTGTTAGTTTTAGTTTTTTGTAATGGGGTATTTTTTGGGTGCCAGATTCAATAAGGTCACAATAAATGTTTCCTTTATTTCCTTTGTCTGATCCATCTCAGCCCCAATAAGTTTATTAAGTCATAAAACCAGATAGATGAAATAGATTTCATATCAACCAAAAAGGTTTATGTATGAAAAAAGTTGTCAAAGACGAAAACTAAGGACATTTTCACTATAATTTCGGTTAGTTTTAGTTAGTTTTGTAACCACACAATACAGTTTCAGTTAGTTATCGTTTTTTAAAAAACTCCCGTTTTTATTTTTATTTCAGTTAACGAAAATGTTTTTTCAATTCTAGTTTTCTTTATTTCGTTAGTTTTCGTTAACTATAATAACCTTGATTGGCGCCAGTAAAGAGGGGCCTCTCTGACCCTTTGGGGCTCATCCTGACCCTTGGGAAAATAGAGACATCAGGACTTCTCGGGGAGACTCTGGGGACAGCTGTTTTGACAGTGGAGATGTTGGAATGTGAACATCGATCAGAAAGAAGAGGGGTTTTGGATGTCAGCCAAATAAGGTTAAAAAGTAAATTTAGTGAGTGTATTTGGGCCCCTGGAAGACGCGCCCATACGTTGAACCGAGTACATAAAATACCTTCACACATAGAGAATTTTTAGAGGAGACAGGGCTACATTTTGTGTGGGACCTTTCATTCAACAGCCTTAAAATTGGACAATAGTCTCCTCCAATGTTCCTGTATTTTTTGATGAGTTATAATAAAGAAGACTAAAAGGAACTTTCACCTGGTCGTCAATCCATTCTTTTCACTTAGAGGGGTAGTGAGTCATACACTAAAGAACCTTACCTGATACTCTGATTGAACTACAGAGAAGCTCCAAGTGGTCTTGGCTGAACCGGTAGGTGCAGACATACTGCTGGACCTGGAGCAGATCAGGAATCATCAAAGGTAAACTCCCTCTGCTCCCTGGTCTACTCATGGCCCTTCTTTGCCAAGAGGTCTACCTGAAGATCTGAAATTTAGTAAGCATAAACTTATTAGTAAGATCCCCTTTAGTAAGAGGAAAGAGAATTTCAAAACAGACTATAAGCATAAATTACCTATAAAAAATATTCTAATTAGTATTCCCATTTTACCTGAGTAGCATTCAAGTCTGTCGTTCAGATCTTCATTTATCAGGTTTTTCTCCCTCAGATCCTCGAGAAGAGCGTGCACATTTTTCTTCGCCCGTCGCTCCCGGATCATGCTGTTCCTCTTCTCGCGCTCCAGACTCTCCACTCTAGCCAGAGCTCCACTAAGTCTGGCCTTTAGATCAGTAGGAGAAGCAGGCAAAGCATAATTGTGGTCCTAGTGGAAAGAGGGATGAAAATATATAGTGATGTTTATGACTCATCACTCACTGATGTAGCTGGCCAACATTCTTCATTTCATCCCTCAGTCCCACTGTTTGCACCGAGGTTATTAAAGTTAACAAAAACTAACGAAATAATGAAAACTAGAATTGAAAAAACATTTTCGTTAACTGAAATAAAAACAAAAACAATAGTTTTTAAAAAAACGATAACTAACTGAAACTGTACTGTGTGTTTACAAAACTAACTAAAACTAACTAAAATTAAAGTGAAAATGTCCTTAGTTTTCCTCTTTGTGAACTTTTTTCATACATGATCCAGTGTTTCTATTAAAAAAAGAGGATTCTGTTAGTGAACATGCAGGAACACATGGTAAATATGTTTATTGAGACTGGATGTCTACACTCCAACCAAAATTCAAAACACCTGGAACTGTAAGAGTTAATAACCATATTGGGGCTGAGATGATAAACCAAAGGAAATAAAGCCAAAATTTATCATGAACTCTTTGAATCTCACACCCAAAACATAGCCCATCACAAAATAACTAAAACTAATAAAAACTAAACTAAAACTAAGCATTTTCAAAAAATAAAAAAACTAACTAAAACTAGCAAACTCACTCTAAAAACAAATGAAATTAAAACTAAGACTATTAAACAATCCAAAACTATTACAACCTCGGTTTGCACCCTGGATATTAGTGTCTTAGTGACAGGGACATAATGTTGCGACCCTTAAACAAGCGTGAGAGAGGAATGAAGAAACCATAGGAAGCTCCCTCACTCACTCGTCTGTATTGAATTAATTTCTCAAATAACACAAACAAAACTAACTTTTATCCTTAAAGGAAGATATTCAACGTACTCATTGTCACATCCAGATACCTTTTACAAATGTATATTTTTCAACATCTCAACTATTTAAATAATCATTCACTAAATTATTACATGTCCAATTATTTAACCAATGTGTTTTTAGCCCATTAACTTATTTAAATTACAAAATAAACATCTTTAACATACTTGACAAGTATTATTGTAACATTAAATAGCTCCAGGAGCTAGCTTACACGTCGCCTAGATTTAAAAGAAACTCTTTCAACAATAGTAAAACATAACGCGAAACATATAGTTTCTTTTATACATTACAGTAACACAGGGAGGACTATTGCTAACATCTGTCAAGTCTATAGTGCTTTGTGTACAGTAATCTATCTATAAAGCAAGAAGCGTCTGTGTGTGTGTGTGTGTGTGTGTGTGTGTGTGTCTAGGGCATATCTCTCTGACCGTTAGTCAGACTGACCTCAGATTTCGTATGTGGCTTGCGCATGGCACGAAGGTGTGCATCCTCAATTTTGAAGATTTTGAAATTATTTTTTCAAAATATCATTATTTACGTAGGACGTGTTGCAGCATTGCACTGTTTCCGATCAGACGCCTTTTAGGGGAGCTCCGCCCCATTGTGTGATAGGCCTACACCTGGTCAGTAACACAATTCACTCTGGATTTCCACACCTGACTCATCTCATCTGGAAGTCTATCTAGCCTACCTATCTTTAGGAGTTTTAAAGTGCGCTACAAGGTTCGATTTTCCAATAATATTCTCATAGTTTCCAGCGAATATCAATGTTCAATGTGTATGTGCTGGATGGTGTGGCACCTTATGAAAAGTAAGTGTTTTATGGAGTTGTAGACGTTGTAGTGGTCTGCATGTAATATGCAAATTCTGTTATTCGGGATTGGCATGCTAAGGAGATTTAACTCTATTGACTTTTTATGTTGCACTTCCATGTATTTCCCAATATACACTTACACTTGAGTATTACACCTCATTGTACATCCCACTTTCACACACAACCTCATTTGGCCATAATTGAAAAATCTACTTAATCTCCCACTATACAAATACATACTTCCTATGGGCACTGCACTAGTTACATTAAACAATTGTGAGAGAGGAATAAAGAAACCATACGAAGCTCCATCACTCACTCGTCTGTATTGAATGAGGAATCAGAGCAGTCTCCACCTACCTGAGCCCAGAGGCATAACTAACAGATCACCGAACAATCAACCCACTCATACTAGACTCTGCACCACCTATCTGTGTTCGTCTACTTGTTTCACTGGTTGCATACATTTACAGTAACCACTACCACAGTAACCACACTTCAATATATTATTATCTTTTTTTGTTTTTGTTTTGTTTTGTTTTTTTTGTTTGTTTTGTGTCATCTTTTCTTGGAGATCCTCATTTGGGGAATACCAGTTTGCCTTGTATATATGATTGTCTGTTTACCCTATGTTTTTATTATTTACTTTGTGAATATATACCTTGAAAAAAAAAAAGGGGGGGGGGGGGTGCAAGGTACAATATTTTAAAGAAAACTAAATGACTCATTATGTTTGTGAAAGTAAGAAGCCTTGCAATAAAGTATTAAAAAAAAAAACAGTAACCACTACTGGTACACTTTAGCAACCAACAATGAAAAAAAATGGCATGAACAGATAATTCTCACTGTAATAAAGAATAATTAAATTAACCATATTTTTCTAAAGATTACATATTTCAACTGGAGATTAATTACTCTTTTCTGTAAAATATTAACCATCACAATAACACACTACAGTATGTTTTAAAGTGTACTCATTTGTATTTGTGTGTCTAAAATGAGTGGCAGAGAGCAAATGTGACACAGGTTTTAATATGACCAGGGTCTTGATGCTCTCATATGTTTGAAAAATATTACATGCAAATACTCACAATATTAGAATGAGGTTCAGCTTCAGGGAATTGCTGAGGCAAGTCCACTGGAAGGCTTTCTTCTGCTTCCCTTGAAGCGTTGGTTGTCTTCGATGGTACTTGCTAAAATGTAAGAAGCAAAATACAACCTTTAAAAAACGTTTTTAGCATCAGGAAGTGTAGTGTACTTTATTCCTAAACATACAGACAGTCAAATAGTTTTAAAAAGTGTGGCATTAACCCTCCTGTCCTTTTTTAAAAACTTTTTTTTGCTGTCATCTAAAAATGTATAATGTTTTCAAAAAATAAGTTTCAATAAAAGTTGACATAACCTACTCTGTGCATTCCCATCAAGAATTTTCCCCACTATTACTATTGAAAAAGATATTCAGGTTTTATTACTTTTTTTTTCTCTTGAAATAAGGCCTAATTTTGTATATTTGACTAAAATTGAACAATAATAATGAAAAAAATGTGAAAATTATATATCAATTTATTGGTCATGAATTGCCTTAAAAGTAAAAAAAAAAAAAAAAAAAGGTTGCTAATATATTTCTTTCTACATGTCCTAAAACCAGTCTTGTGTCATGGGGTCCCTTTAGTCCACAGGAGGACTACACAAGGGTTAAGTAGCTATCAAATGCTTACATGGACGTATGAATCATAGAAATGAATGAATTCTTTAGCCGAATTGCACACATACCTTTTTTAAACGAGCTGGAAAGTTGAAGAGAGATGGTTTGACTCCATGTCTCAGCCTGACAGTTTGCCCTGTTCTGTCAAAGTCTTCTGGCTTGAAGTGCTCACTGCAGAGCAGGGTCCTCTTAGCTGCCACAAAACCTTTCCGTTTCACTGCCAGTTCCCATTGTCTCTTTGAACTGTTGTCTTTGGGAAACCTTTAAAGCGTGAGAAACGTAGCAAGAGATAAAAGAATTGTCTTCAACAAAAAATAATTCCATCTAATAGAGCTAATAATAATCAATATATTCCAAGGTCTCTGGATTGATATTTGTAACTTTATTGCAAGCAATGTTGATAAAGATTTTAAGTTGTTTTAGAGGGATGTGCTATTTGGGCTATTTGATATATATATATATATATATATATAAAGAAAAACTCAATGAAATATTTATTATAAACCTCATCATACTGATGGTGAAATATCATATTCCTGAATGCAAATTTGCTGGAAGAAGACCATCTTTTGTTGCCTTTCACAATGAGCTCAGGCAGTACATCGCTTCTATTCAATTCTCCAACAACCAAAATAATAATAATAATAATAATAAAAGTATCTACGCTTATATTTTGTATTTTCATCACATTGTGTGTAGCTGAATGTTGTCAAGCTTAAATATCAATTAATATAAAAACCTTTCTGAAATGTGAAATATATTAGCTAAACAGTAAACATGCTAACTGAGTCATGTTTCTAACTGAAGATCCATCCATGCTAAATTAAATGCTAAAATGAGTCATGTCATGTCATAACAGGGTGGACAGGGTATTTTGCTGTTTGCTGCCTATAGTTAATTTATAAAAACAACTGTGGGATCTTGACCAACATGCATTTCTAACAGCATAACATCTACTTGGTACAATAAATATTATTGTACCAAGGGTTAGGGTTAACTGATGGAAAATCAGTTCAATGGAAAAAAGTTCAATGGAAAATCTCAACTTTTCTTTTAGGAAATGTGGATGTTGACTCATCCCTAACTTACAGCTTACCTGTGAAAAGTGATCCCACGAGACCTGGTGTGTGTGCTCCGCTCATTAGAGCATCCATACGCCGCACAGAAGTCCGGCATCTTTTCTCTCACAAATCTGCTGTCAGAAGCTCGTCTGCTAAGAACATTAAGTAGAGTTTGTATTTAGGTAGTAAAACCAGCATTTTTAAAATATTCAAGCACTGTGTATCATAGCTACGTGTGTGACGTTTTTTAACAAATCAATATGTTTAGAATTCGGTCCAAATTTCAGCGAATAATTCTACTTTGAGATTGAAGAGTTCCTCTTTCCTTCGTCAGTTGATGCACCGCTGCCTCTGCTAGCCCTGTTCCAAGATGGCGGCGCTTTAGGCACGTCCCTCCACAGTCGAGGCGGCTTCTATTTTTTTTTTTCCTTTTTCAATGCTTTATTGAAAATTACAAAAATAAACATTTCTGGCACGTTTTTCACAGTACATACCTTCCATAAGTGTAGAAAGAATGTTAGGTGAACATTAATCAACAGTAAAACGTACAATAATAACATCAATATTGTAAATTCTAAAGTGTGTTTCTAAGTGGGGGTATAGGAAAGTGTCTAAGTGGGGGGGGGGGGGGGGGGTATAGGAAATTAAGGTAGCCTACATTAATTATCAAATTTATGTAAGATATTGTTTTTGTTTTGTCTGCCAGGGAACAATGTGTCAGTGAGATAGTTTCTTATAAAGTGATTATTACATTTTTTTGTCCTCTGTATTGACAATGGGACCAGTTGTGGTATTAAAGGTTGGTGGGCCAATATATTTTTTGTTAGAAATATAAATCCCTGAAGGAGTGCTTTTTGTAATTTAAAAAAGTCTGATTTGGAAGGGTTGAATGTTTATGTTTAGTGCAAAACTGTTGATAATCCAAGAGATTACCATTGGCATCCATTAAGTCAAACACAGACCATATATTCCCCTCATACCAATCCTGATAATATAATGATTTATTTCGGGACTCTGCCAAAGATCTTATTTGCTTCCCTCACTTGTGTCTTGGTCCTGCAGGAGAGACGGAACATTTAAGAGACATGAGAAGTCCTCTCCTCCAAAATTTCTAATGACAGCAGCAGCGGATCACAGCTGAATCAGCTGTCAGTCGGCTTTAACAGCTGTTTGTGTCTGCACAGATACAGACATGCACTCATAATAAAGGGTTTTCTCTGTTTAACAAACAGCTGCACATGAATAACAACCTGCATTGTGTATTTATACTGTGAACTGTGCGTTGATATAGAGTTTATATTATATATTCATTCATTATTTGCGTCTGTATATAGACTATCCTGGTGATAAATTCATGATTTAATATCCTAGAACACCGGCAAATGATTTATTAGGTTAGACGATTAAGGAAAAACTCAGGAATGATCAGCCTCACGTGGGACTGAATAAAATTGACAAAAAATGTAAAAGTGTTTCTTACTGACAGACATACTCTCTGTTGTTGTTATTTTTCTTGTTTTTAACTGTAATAATATCCATAATAAATCTGAATGGGGGAAATAACAGATCATGAAAGTAAAAAAGGTTCTCGAACGATTATTCTTTTAATTTATTATTACTGTAGAAATATGTTTGTGGTCTTTTTGTTGTTCAGAACCACAATGAAACAGATTTAACTACATGGCGAATCATATAAATAAAATATAAACTTGTGAGTGACAGCTTGAGTTTAACCTGTGATCTGCCTTCACTCTGGTATGAAACTATAGTGATGTTGTTATGTATAAGATCAGTCCTATCAGCATCCAGTCAATAACCGATCAATTATAATAATAATTGTCAATAATAATATTAATTAAGAGCTTTGGAAGAGGCCCCAAGTCTAGCCCCCTGTCCGAGCGGAAGTACGTAGTCATTCGCGCGACGATGGCGTCATCAAAGCGCACTGACAGTTGTAGGTAAACAACAGAAAACCAAAAACTCCGAAGATGGACATTCGTGGATGGAGTATGTCGGAAACCCGCTGCCTGGTGTCAATTTGGGCCGACGAGTCAGTGCAACAAAAGCTGGAAGACTCGTATCGCAACCGGCCGATATATGAAGCTATATCCACCAAGATGCAGGAGAAGGGCTACAGCAGGTCCTACCAGCAGTGCCAACGGAAGATAAAACATCTGAAAAATTGCTTCCGAAAGGCAAAAGACGTGAATAACAAGTCCGGTAGAGACAGAGCAAGCTGTCCCTTCTATGAGGAGTTGGACCGGGTGCTCGGAGACCGACCGTCCTTCTGTCCCGGTGAAGGGGACGCGGTGGACTCCGAGCTGGACTACACGGAGGAGCCGCTGTTTGATTCTACCAGCACACCGCCCGACTGTACAGAAATACGGGACAATGGAGACCAAGCGGACGGTATGTATTTCATTTTCTAAAAGGCAAGAATCATATAAAAATGTATTCAACAAGCCGTCCTGTGTGGATGTGGCTGTTGTCAAGCTCGCGTTAGCAGCTGAAGCTAATACTGCCATACAAAGTCTAACTGCAGTAACTACTTTTTTGGTCGAAATTGACTTATGACTAAAAATGAACTCCTTTATCTCTGTTTTATCTTGTGACAAAGTTTTAGATTTGAATTTTACTTTATTTCAGAGAAAAAAAAATGTAAAAATTGCAGTAACTACAAAATCCACTGTGATACAGTGTAGCCTTGTATTTCTTTATTGTGTGGAATAGTGAAGACAAGAATAATATAAATTGTAAGTTTATTTGATAGGGAAATTAATATCTAGATAGTAATTAAGTTAAAAAAAAGTTAGATAAAATTATATCAAGACTAAAATACACCATTACTTTATAATATTAAGTCTAAAATACACTAATCTTTGAATTGAGTTGTTAAACACTTTTAAAACAACATTGTAGTTACTGCACTCAGTTTTTGTATTACTATTAGATCATTTTACAGCAAAACCAGAGTGCAGTAACTACATTTTTTGTGACAAAGGTCAAATAAATCGTCAGAATTTTTTTCAATACATGTAGAAATAAGTGTCATATCACTAATCTACCTATAACCTATTTGGTTGGTCAGTTAAATAAAAAGTAAAAAAAAAAACCTTTTAAGCAGTTTTTCTCAGTTTTACCCTTTGCGTAGTTACTGCAGTTAGGCTTTGTAGGGCAGAATACAGCAGTCCTGCAGTAAGGTCACAATAAGACACAAATAACACGAGGAACGATCCCACACCATTCAACAGCACCACAGACTGCAGCCACTGTTTAAGATACTGCTCTCCAATCCGTTTAGACAAATACTGATTATCATAACCTACATGAAGCTATGATGTGGCTCGTTTAGCACTACAGTCAAGCCGCCCCCTAGTTTGGACAACAGTCCAGCCAGCCGCCACTTGTTTTCGCGATGCATGTTTTTACTAGACATTACCACCGTGTTACAACGGCCTTCAAAATAACACTAGTTCTCCGGTTAAACTGTGTTTACTGCTGACTACTGAGTCCTCAACTCCGATTAGGACCCCCAGATAATGCGATTGGAATAGGATTTTCGCCGGTAGGTGTCGTGCCAAAAAGTGATTGCCTGCCAGAATCTGATTTCTGGCCGCGGGAGCGCGCACGGCAGCCCGTTGAGCGGTAGCGTAAACACGTCTGCTTTTCGTTGGATTAAACGGTCTTAATATGCAGATACCCACAACTGTATTATAATGTAATTATAGCAAAGGCATGTGGCTTCGAAAGTTTAACGTTTGTTGTTGCGTAATTATTACAACTGTGGCCAAAAGAAGTGTATAGTTTGTAGTGAAATCAGACATGGCAACTACGTGATAGACACGTCTATTTCAGTTTTCGTCTCGCAAAAACTGATTGAAGGCATAGTATAGTTACTGAGAGGTTATTTCTGCCTAAATATGACTTGATCTCATTCATGAGCTTCATAATGTAAACACTAGAGCTCACAGGACAGCTTGGAATCCCTTTAAAGCACCATTACAACACAAAATAGGCATTTTCACCTGCCAAAAATTGATTGAAGGCCAGATACAGTTACTCAAAGGTTATTTCTGCCTAAATATGACTTGATCTCATTCATGAACTTCATAATGTAAAGATCTGACCGCTCAACGGGCTGCCGTGCGCGCTCCCGCGGCCAGAAATCAGATTCTGGCAGGCAATCACTTTTTGGCACGACACCGGCATGTGCGCATGCTCCACCCCCTACCCTGGCGTATGACCCCGGAACAAAAACTTTCAAGAAAGCCGGTCACCGTAACCGGTCACCGTAACCGGTCACATTAGCCGGTCAGTAGTGATGGCACAATGTGTGAAACAAAGGTCGACCGGAAAGGAGGCCATATTAACCCGCTGAAATGACGCACCAGTAGTGTTGAGGAGGAGGACACTTTCCCGTCAGTTATTCGATTTTCTCAGTTAAATGTAAACAGAAGTCTGATTAGACGCCAAATTTTTTTCATTTTTTTTTAATCATAGCTCGATTAAACGGTGCATGTAAACAAACACTGCATGCAATTGGAGATCGATTTTCGTCGGCATGTGTGATAGGACCATAGATATATATAGGAGAGGCGTTTAGGTGTTTATGTATATCTAGGACAACTCATGTGCACCTGCCCTGCCCCCCCGCGCTGTCAATGACCCCGGAATAAAAATAAGCCTGTCTCAGAAGAAGAATACAATCAGAGGAGAACAACCACCAGAACAGCAGCATGGAAGCTCCCAGGAGTGCTCATTTTTGGGCAGAAGACGAGTCTGCGCTCATGCTGACCTTACTGAAGGAGCGGAACATTTTAAAATACATGGACGGGAGGAAGACCAGAAATGGAAACCTCTTCAAAAAGGTTGCTGAGCAAATGAGAGAAGGTGGCTTCTCCCGGACCCCTGAGCAAGTCCGCATTCGGTGGAAACACTTGAAAAAAAATTACTACGATGCCAGGAAGAACAACTTCACAAGTGGCCACAACCGGGTCGCTTGTCCGTTCGGCGACGCGCTGGAGGAGCTGCTGGGACCGAAGCCTTTGTCTCAGGTCGAACATCATGAAGAGGACATCGGTTTCGAGGGTCCCTTAGGTGAGATGAAAACAATTAGCCTATGAGCATAGAGCTGTACGATTATCCGTCTTCTTGTTAGGAAATGCCGGTTTTTCCGCCTTTCTCCACCTGTTTATTATGACGAAATGGTCAACCGGAAAGAGGGCCATATTATAATTATTATCATTATTATTATTATTATTGTTTTACAAGAGTAAAATATTAATATCGTCCCACGTGATCGATCGGTAATCGGATCGGTGAGGCTTTAGGTGATCGGTATCGGTCCCAAAAAAACCTGATGGGACCATATCTAATTTTTGATTTAAAAAAAAGATAAAGTAAGATAAATTAAATATAGCCTATATGTAAAGGAGATTAGAAAATAAATCAAATATATAAAAATAAATAATGAATAATTACAAACATAAAAAGAGCGTACTCTGACCTTGTGGGGTTTTTTAAAACATTTTTTTACACAGAATAAAACGTGTTTTAATTATGCACAAATGTAAAGTAGGCTGGAACATGTACACTTGGTTGTGTCTGTTTTCCAAATGGGCAATCATATCTGTTGAAGTTCCTGGTTATATTACCTCCTCTTGAAATTGTCACAGGAACACTTCATATCGCTGATCTTTCTCTGAGACTGTGAAATACTTCTAGCGTAGGGGTGGGCGATATGGCCCTAAAAGATGATCACGATATTTCAGGGTATTTTTGCGATAATGATATTCTTGACGATATTACAAAATACTGAAAATGATATAGAAAATATGATATTTTAGTCTGTATAAATAAAAAACGATGTCCCAACAGCCAAATACAAAAAAAAAAAAATACTTTTGTCTCTTGAGTATTAGCAAATAATTGAAAATAACCATCTACGGGGCCCAGGGGCATGCCCCCCTGGAGAAATTTTTTTCATAAAAGCCCAAATTTGGTGCCTCTCACACATTCTAATGCCACTTTTCCATCATATACACTGATCTTATCTTTTTCAATGCCTTTTTCAATAAATAATTGTAAAGGAGAATAAGGGTTTGAGTGTGTTTTATTTAAAGCTTCTTTTTTGACACTCTGCTGAGGCAAACGGCAACACAATGCAAAATAAATTTATATTATGAATAGTGTAGATAAACTTTCAGTAGCTTGAAATGTGACGTTAGAGCAGCACATGAGACCTCTGGCGGGCAGCCACAGTCTAGGTCATTAATGGATACCCTTACGCCACTACGGCAAGAAGTAGGAATGTTGCCTATATCATGATATGCATTTCTTTTACCTATAAAAAAATATACCGGTATTATCGCAAACGATACGATATGGCACACCCCTATTCTAGCAGCCGACATTGTCTTTCACTTTTCTTCAAAACACACTACACGGGGCGTCCCGGTGGCTCACACCGGTAGAGCGCTTACCGTGTAGGCTGAGTCCTTGCTGCGGCGGAGCCGTGTTCGAATCCGGCCTGAGCTCCCTTTGCCGCATGTCTTCCCCTCTATCACCCCCTTTCTATCTGGTACTTTCAATAAAAAGCAAAAAATGACCCAAAAAAAATCTTTAAAAAACCCAAAACAAACTACACATGCACGAACCTGTTGCCCTCTTACGTCATCCCAGCTTCTTCTCCGCGGACCGCAAGTAAACAGGGCGGAAATCGGCCGGTACCGATGTGCGACCAATAGATTGGGGCGTCTCTAGCTGTAATGTCTAATGTTAGCTTGTTTGTGTTGGTAGATGCTGCATCATCACCTTCGCCCCAGGCATCACCTCAACCCCAACCGCAGTCTTCATCATCAAAGAGGCCGGCGAATTTCAGCACTGGCCCAACCAGATGGAAAAAGACTAAGTTTGAGACACTGGAGGCCTTCGCCAGGGCCATGAGCAGCAATGATGATGAGCTGCAACTCCAGATGCAGAGAGCACAGCATGCCCACGAAAATAGACTTTGTGACAGAGTGATGCAATCCATAGAATCCCTGGCATCTACATTGTCTAGTGCTCTCCGCCCTCCTGCTCCCTCCACACCCTCTCATCCTGGACAGTTATCCTGGTATCAACCGATGCCCCCACAACCATCACAACCAGCCCCCGCTGGTCCCTCACTGATGCCGCACCCACCTGTTGAAAATGGAGGTATTATGCCAAGTAATGGAATAAAAGAAGAGGAACAGGGAGAAATCACAACTAAAACACCTCAATCTTCACCAGCTACCTCCAACCCACACATCAGGCCTGACGTCTCGAATGAAGACGTTGGATTAACCAGCAGTCACAGCACCAACCTGTCTACCTCTCTGCTGTCAGCGTCACAGGGAACCAGAGATGCCGTTGATGTTGCCTCAAACACAACGTCCAATGAGAGATATGTTACAGAAGAGAGCACAGCGGCAACAAGTAAGTTCAGAATCCGTGCGAGAAGTAATCAGTGGAAGACTAAAAGTACATTTCAAATTTTAATACATTTCTGCTTTCTGTACAGGTGATGGACAATTACATGTGATAAAGACAGAGATTAGGTAAGGTCAAGCAATCGCAATATTACAATCAGTGGATGGAATGTAACTAAGTACATTTTCCTAGTACTGTAGTACAATTTTGAGGTACTTTTATGTAACTTCATACTTCTACTTTTGAGGCAAATATTGAACTTTTTACTCCACTAAATTAAGCTGACAGCATTATTTACTTTTCAGCTTGATGTTTAACATAAAAAACTAAATTTGAAGTGATGGGACTTTTTTTAAATTTAACCTCCGTAACAGTAAATTAAGTAGTTAAAATGAGCCCTACCTCAATAAAATGAAACACAAATGCATCAATAATAAAAACCCAATGTTATATTTGGAACATATCTAACAATCTGAGTGGGTCCATTCTGCATAATGAGCACTTTTACTTTTAATACTTTAAGTACGTTTTGATGCTGATACTTTTGTACTTTTACTTCAGTAAGTTTTGAATGCAGGACTTTTACTTAGAGTGGAGCCATTTCACAGTCTGGTATTAGTACTTTTACTTAAGTAAGGGTTCTGAATACTTCTTCCACCACTTATTACAATAAACAACGTGCTTCATTTATATGCAATAGCATAACATATTTTCCTTCCACAGGGTCCCAACAGGCTCAGACAGCACTGAGCACTTCATCAGGCCGGAGGCTGCCATCTCCACCTGCTCTGATCTGGACACAATGGACCTCGACCAGCTCAAGAGAGAAAAAATAAAAATGCAACTGAAAGTCTTGAAGTTGCAAGATGAATACTACACTCTGAAAATAAACAATCTGAAAAAATGAATTGGAGCAGCCTCACACGGTAAGCCTGAATTCGCACACATTGCAACTTTTATGTCTTGACCACTTCTTAGTATTTGGAGAGAGTCCAACCGTCTGAGCTGCAGCATCACATGCTGCCAGTCTGTCGCCATAGCAGCATTTATAAAAATATTTATTTATTACACACACTGTCCAACACACAATATATTCTTCTTTGCCTCTGCCTCCCCAACAAGTAGCTTTTATATTTTTATCTGCAGGGTTCGTACGGGTGCTTGAAAATGCTTGAATTTAAATATTTTCAAGGTTTAAAAAGTGCTTGGATTTTGGATAAATTGCTTGTAAATGCATGAAATTCTTATTGTATTTCTCTTGCAATCTGACTATATCCATCTATAGACTAAAGATAATCACATGTTCAATGTAAAAAATAATGAGTAGCCTATCTGAAATGAAGGCCGTTCCTCCTAAAAGTGTAACACCATCGCTGTTGGTATGGTTAAGTGAAATCTCCCCCTTTTAGTATGCAAGTACTCATCTAAAACATGAAATTTACAAC
Source organism: Centropristis striata (assembly GCF_030273125.1). Classification (NCBI taxonomy): domain Eukaryota; kingdom Metazoa; phylum Chordata; class Actinopteri; order Perciformes; family Serranidae; genus Centropristis; species Centropristis striata. The sequence continues at coordinate 6,260,477 of NC_081529.1, read as the reverse complement.
CGGTGTAAGTACTGGAAAAGCTTGAAAATTTACCTTGAAAGTCCTTGAAAAATGCTTGAATTTGACCACTGCTAAAGTGTACGAACCCTGTATCTGAATTCACCATCATTTTCTGCCTGTAGTCAGTATCGATTAGTAATTACAGGTGTTTGACTGACTATTTATAGGGAACTATGGGTGTTTAAAGGGTGGGGCAAGAAGCTCACTCTTATGCGCCTAATTTCAAGTTGTTAAAAGTAAATTCAATACTCAAAGCCACTTGATAAATACAGACCCAGATGTCAGATTTAACTGTTGAAGTTCTATAAACGTGCCTTCAGTTGTTGTGAAAGAAAATGGTTGTACTGTATAAGCCACAGAATGTTTGTTTGTGAAGGTGATGCCAACATGATCCAAGATGTCCCATCAGAAATGTTGTGAAATAGCATTTTGTGAAAATGGCAAAAAAAAAAGTCTTTAATTATTTAAACGTGCAGAATCCTGACACATTAAATAAAAATAACAATAAAAAGGATTTATTTATATATGTAGTCATGGCCTTTGGGCAAATTGTTATAATTATATTACATAAAAGTATATGTAGTAGTCTATAAATACTTTTTTGTAAAGCAAACAGACTTACACTATGTATTCCTTTTATGCAGAAAAGACTAAAAAAAACCTAAATCCTAAATAGGAAAATAAGGGAATAGAAAAATATGGGAATTTGAAAAAAAAAAAAGATACTACTATTATATTAATTGAGTCTTGTATTTAGAGGTGGTTATGGTTTATCTGATCAATTAACATTTATTTAAAAATGAATAATCCTGAAATGTAAAAATATTGAAATCTTTAAAAAAAAAAGTGTATTGTTGTCAAAACTGTATTTACTTGGCGGTAGGTAATAATGCTTTGATTTGCTCATGATGATTTCTGTGTATTGAAACTGAAATTTTATTTGTGCAGAACGTAAACTCGGTGAATAGAAAATCACTCAACAGGTTATTAAAGGCAACAAATATGGAATCTTTTAGTTTGAAGGGCACTGTATTTATATTTACAAAAGACTCAATATTTATTACCAGCTATGTTTGTGCAACATAAAAAAAAAAAATAGAATACATATCCTTATGTTGTACATTTGTATTTACAGTTTAATCAAAGCAGTGTTAAACAGTTGTTACTACTATTCTGTCATATCTTCCTCCTCCTCCTCTTCATCATCATCTTCATCAAAGTATTTATCCTCCGCATCTCTGCTCACTATGTCCAAGTTGTCGTAGTCTGGGTTCTCGTCCACCTCGCTGTCGTGGACACACACACACACACACACACAGATACTTAAAATACACACCTTAAAAGCGACACAGAAACTTTGGTGACATCTTGGAACTCTTCCTGGACATTATCATTAATTCACTATTAGTTAGCTACTGTGTTCTGCCTTTGACTTTGTATATCAGGACAAATATTGCGGCAAAAAATTAGGATCTCAAATGTGTTTACATTTGAACATGACCCCTAATAACATAAAACTACTTAATGTTCATTAAAAACAGGATCTCAAATGTTATCAGCACCTATTATCCTATTATATATGTATTATATATATTAACCTATTATGTTATCCATTACTTGAGACAGCAGGCATTTAAAGTTGTATCTAACATGTATTTTAACCATGTTTATCATCAGAACAATGCAATGTAAAATCCTCACTACAGTTATTTCTTAAAGGAATAGTTCGGAAATTTGGACATAGGACCTCATTTCCAACTTAGCCGGTGTGATATAGGTCGGTGGAGACCGTTTTCAGCACATTTTATGCAGTCCTTATAGTTGCACAAGTCACTGTTGCTAAACTGGTGTTGAGCTAGCGCACGTCGATAGTAACATCCAGCCTGTCACTAAAAACAGCTTTACCTGCTCCGCAGAACACCCGAGACAAATGCATTATAACGTTAGACTATCGATGTACATGTCTGTGTTGATAGAATAATTTTAGAAATTAAACCAACCTTGCATAGCATTGGAATAGCTTATACTTTGTTTCCTGTTGTTGCTTAGGCTACGGCAGCGGCGGAGTGATATTATCTCCAGGCTAGTGAGGCTACAGTGGAAGACGGTTTCGGTTTCGCTGACAATCATGCGAGTTTATTTAGGTGCTGTCATAGCGGAGACAGGATAGCAGGACACTATGGCCACTGCCAGCCATGCTGAGATTTCGGAGTTTGAGGACGACGAATATGAGTTTGTGTTATCAAATCAGCCATACCAGTTTGAGCCAGAGTATACGGACCAAGAACTGACACAGCTCTTCTGGTTTCGTTTTGACGCACTACTACTAACCCACAAAGTAAAATTCCGCTGCTGCTGAGAAACTAGTCCCTCAAAATGTTTTAACATTGAAAATGCAAGGTTGGTTTAATTTCTAAAATTATTCTATCAACACAGACATGTGCATCGATAGTCCGACGTTATAATGCATTTGTCTCGGGTGTTCTGCGGAGCAGGTAAAGCTGTTTTTAGTGACAGGCTGGATGATACTATTGACGTGCGCTAGCTCAACACCAGTTTAGCAACAGTGACTTGTGCAACTATAAGGACTGCATAAAATGTGCTGAAAACGGTCTCCACCGACCTATATCACACCGGCTAAGTTGGAAATGAGGTCCTATGTCCAAAATTCCGAACTATTCCTTTAAGTTATCCAGTAACTTAAGTACTGGTGCATTTTCCATAAATAGGGAATGCATTCTGGTTTATTTCTTTTTATTTTGGATCCCTAACTATCCTGAGTAGGGCTCAGTAGATTTATTTATAGTGTTCAATGTATGTAAAACAAATGCAGCTTTTACATTGTATGAGTGTGCATTAGGTGGTGATGTGGCTGACCTGTAGTTGAAATCCTTGTCTTTACCATCTAGGAAGCGCTGGTGCATCTGACTGATGAACTCCTCCCGGAGCAGAGCCTTCTCCTCTGCGCTGGGCGCCCAGTCCTTCTGCCGGGCAGCATTGTCTACAGGAGGGACAGACAGAAGCAGTCAAGAGTGAAACACACACTTCTTTGTCTCTTCACTTCAACCTACAGGAGCACAGAAAACTACCATCATCGTCATCATCCTCTTCCTCCTCCTGCGCTCCGTCCTCCCTCTCCTGCTCCTCCTGCAGGCGATGCTGGATGAGACGCTCCTGGTAGGAGTTGAGGAGGAGGTGGGCGAGCCCTCCTGAGCCTCCTGCTGGTGCTCCTGGTCCCCCCTGTGTATCGTCCAGCATGGCGTCCTGGGAGCGCTCCAGCACCTAAAACCAGATTTATGAGCCGCTCAGAAATGACTAAAAAACACAAACTGAGTTCAGAAATGCTGCCTAAATTCTGCTGAAATAACACCATGAAGGTACTGGCACTGCATCAGGCTCTCACCTCCTCATCAGTGAGGTACTGTCCAACGTACTGTTCATACAGCAGCGGCTGCCTCATCCGCATCTGTTCCTCACTGAAATATTCACCCTCTTTAAGAGGGCAAGGTGTGAAGGAAAGAAGGAAACATAATATTCGTCATCAGGTATGCGGTACAAACAGGACTGCCAGTGATTGGTGTAGAGATGTTGTGATGGCAGCAGACTGTCTGCATAATACCCAAGGAGCAAGAGTGAAATATGTTATATTATGTTTGTTAAAAAGAAAACATACACTTCTACTGGTTTCATGGGACTTGGCTGGACCGTTTTAAAACATTGATCCCATTTTAATGGCTCAACCTGCCAGCCTGTTTGAGGGACTTGGTTTCTTTAAAAAAAATCTGAAGTTGTCAAAATGACACCAGTTCCATTGTCAGAAACTGTAAAAACAGAAATTATCAATGGATTATTAAATTTGCGATGAACAAATTGTGTGACGGAACATTTAGTTTGCACAAACCACATCCTGTAAAAAACATTAAGTCCTGTGACCCTCAGCACAACTGGAAAGCCATAAATGACTAAGCTGAGACCGACAGTCACATGACAAAAACACTGAAATTCAACTAGTCTCTGGCCGTTTACACAGATCAGAGGGGAAAGGACAAGTAGGTAGTAAAAATGTAAATTGTTTCATATGTAAGGCATTTGGAGCTTCTATTTTTCCAAAATAGGTAACATGTGGGCATTTGAAAAATTGTTGTATACCTTCTATTTTTGTAAAATAAATGATCAAAGAAATAAAACTTGCATGTTGTTTATTTCTAGAAGATGTATGCCTCTACATACTGCACAAAAAAGATTTTTTAGTTCTCCCTGCTTCTAGCCATGATTGTTAGAGATTCAGGACTTATATTAAATTTAATGAAAAACAAAGCCACAGTGAGTAAAAATGTGAGAGGAATTCAGGAAAAAAAAACTTAAACTGCTTAGGATTCAGAGGGATAATTGTAAAGAAGTCTATACTTTGAATTCATAGAGTCATGGAAAAAAATATTAGACCATTGTTCTCTTCAATTTCTTTATTTTATTGCCTGGTACAACTAAAGGTACAATTGTTTGGACAAATATAACAATAACAACAAAAATGGCTCGTAAGAGTTTAAGAGCTGTTGTCTAGACATTTTCCATGGTTTTATTGATAACCAGAATCATTATCAAAATGTCTATTTTTTTGTTATTGTTATATTTGTCCAAACAAATGTACCTTTAGTTGTACCAGGCATTGAAATGAACAAGAAATTATTTTTTCCATGGCTGTATATTCGTTGTTTCAGTTGACAGAAAAAGCCCCTACCCCTCTGCAGGGCCCTGAGGGCAGCGTAGCGCTGGTTTCGAACCCTTGTCCTGTTGGTGCATGCTGCAGCTCGTCTCTGTATCACTTTGCTGTAGTGAATAACTCGTGGATCTGAGCAGACGTGGGCAAACGCTGAAAGGTTCTGGGGCTTGAGGCAGGCCTGGAAATGGGGGAAAGTAGATAGCAATAGTAGGTTAGCACAAAAAACATACTGCCAGTTAGATAAATACCTTTTCCCTGAAGTTGACTGTGCTCCTTTAGGTATATGTGTTATATTGGGCAACATAAATACATTTGACTTGCATTTATATCAAGACATTTTCATAGCCTATTCACCCTTTTAGCTGCTGCCAAGAACATATATATATAATTAATATACTATATATCCTTTATGTATGTAGATGATCCCCTTAAATCAAAAAGAAAGGAATAGTTAGGTATATTCTTGTATTGTTCATAATTTCAATTATTTAGTGGTTATTTATTTTATTAGTATTTATTTGTATAAATTGAGAAATTGTTCCAAATACACTGTTAATTTTAACACCTGACGTAGGTAGGTTAAGTCTTCTTTCAGCTAAAATGCACATCAATTTAGTCACATTTTGTAAATTTGGTAATATATGTATTTTTCTGGTCTGCTTTAACCACACTGGTGGACTGGGTTGGGTGAGATTTATCTAACACGTAGTCAATTACTGAAGACAGACCATTGCATTAAAAAAAAGAAAAGAAAAGGAAATCTAAATATGCATACTTTTGAATGACTTAAAAATGAAACATTAAAAATTCTGCAACAATGGATTTAGTCACAAACAAGTTGCAAAAGTTTGCATTAGTTAGAAAGGTGCTATATAAACACATTACACTAACAACCCGTGAAGAAGACAAGTAATGCAAGATAAAACTAAGAGTGTGGGTAAATAAACAGTGTGAGCACGTACATGGTACCTCTCCAGGAACACCAGAGGTCTGCTCCTGTACTGATCCAGCAGCTCCTCTCTGCGCTCCTCTAAGGTCAGCTCAGCCTCTCCAATCTGCTGGCTCTTCACAGGGCTCCCACTCTTTGCTATGGCCTCTACCATGTCATTGATACAGCTGGTCTCAGCCTGGCTCACGCTCTGTGTAATAAGCAGGCACACAGTCAGAAAAGTAGAGAGATGAACATAAAGCAGAGCTGAAGCTGCTGGTTTTAATTTTTTCTGCTCTATTTTAACCACACTGGTGGACTGGGTTGGGTGAGATTTATCTAACATGTAGTCAATTACTGAAGACAGACCATTGGATTACAAAAAAAAAGTAATCTAGATATGCATACTTTTGAATTACTTCAAAATTCAACAGTAAAAATTCTGCAACATATACAAATACAATGGATTTCACAAAAAAATGCAAAAAATATAAACAAATTACACTAACATCCCGTGAAGAAGACAAATCTATTGTTGTTTTTATTTTTTCTACCTCAGTATTTTATTCTATTTTATTTTATTGTGCTTAAATACTGGACTGCTGTAACAACCGAATTTCCCTTCGGGGATGAATAAAGTAATCAATCAATCAATCAATCAATCAATCAATCTATCTATCTAAAGTAGAGAGATGAACATAAAGCAGAGCTGAAGCTGCTGGTCTCACCTGGGGTTCTGGCCGCGGCTGCTGGGAGACGGTTGGCCGGACAAAGTCATATTTCTGGGGAATTGTCGCCGCTTCTTCTGGTAATTCAGGCTTGTCTTCAGTCTCACACACACTCGGTTGTGTTCTAACTGGAGGATCGATTTCACCCCACATAGTTAAGTTTTAACCAGCGTACTAACGTGTTTCAACGACTCTAACTGAAAAGCAACAGACAACCAGCGATTCACTACGTTTATGTCCGTTGTCAGGTTATTTTGACTTGCACGTCACTGAATATGTTTAAATAAACACCGAAAATTGCTGTTACTTTTTCTCTTCTTGGTGTGATCATTCCAATATGAAAAAAACAATAAATAACGGGTTAATTAAACACATTTGTTTGGCTTGTTTAGCATTAGCAACGTTTAGCCACCATGTTGTCCGTCATAATTATTGACCTCCTGCTTTGCGACCGAAAGAATGGTTCCGGTTCCCCCCTGATCGCAGACGTGTCTGTGCTGTTGTTTTATCGCCCTCTGGTGGTAGATTTTATGACACATGATTACAACGACTTGGAATATTATTTTAATAAATTAGAAAATACATACTTTTTTAAAATTCCAAGATTTCATAACTTGGTTAGGCTATTACTAGTCTTTGTTAATCACAAATGAGCCCACGTAGTCTGACCTATAATGGAAACACAGCTATGACGGCACCAGTTATCAGTTTAAAGATAATAATGGGTTTTATTGCAATAATCAATTACTTAGATACATTTTGTTGTCTGTTGTTAGTCCTTGTTATTACAGATCTGTAAATCAACTTAAGAGTAATTACAGCCTCCAAATTGTGACACAGTATATAGAGGCAGCTTTTTCAATTTTTGTGTAGACAATGTCAAGCCATCAGACTGCACATTATAAATGAGGTTGTGGGTTCATATTTGCAACTCTTAATAACCAAGTGTTTAACTGCCATGTTGTCCTTAAATGTGGTTATACCAGAACAGCAAATATGAGTCAGAGAGAGAGAAAGGTGTGTATTAATATTGGAGATACATTGAAAATAAAGTAGCCCAAGGGAGTCTATGCAATAAATACCTTACAATTCATTAGACCTGTGTCAAGTAAAAAGATTTGATATGTTTTTCCATTTGCAAGTGATGTATGTAGATGATCCCCTTAATTTAAAAAGAAATGAATAGTTAAGTATATTCTTGTATTGTTCATAATTTCAATTATTAGGTGGTTATTTATGTTATTAGTATTTATTTGTATACAAAGTTGTTCCAAACATACTGTTAATTTTAACACCTGACGTAGGTTAAGTCTTCTTTCAGCTAAAATGCACATCAGTTTAGTCACATTTTGTAAATTTGATAATAGATTTTTTATTTTTTAATTTTTTCTGGTCTGTTTTAACCACACTTGTGGACTGGCTTGGGTGAGATGTATCTAACATGTAATCAATTACTGAAGACAGACCATTGGATTACAAAAAAAAAGTAATCTAGATATGCATACTTTTGAATTACTTCAAAATTCAACAGTAAAAATTCTGCAACATATACAAATACAATGGATTTCACAAAAAAATGCAAAAAATATAAACAAATTACACTAACATCCCGTGAAGAAGACATATCTATTGTTGTTTTTATTTTTTCTACCTCAGTATTTTATTCTATTTTATTTTATTGTACTTAAATACTGGACTGCTGTAACAACCGAATTTCCCTTCGGGGATGAATAAAGTAATCAATCTATCTATCTATCTATCTATCTATCTATCTATCTATCTATCTATCTATCTATCTATCTATCTATTGCAAGATAAAACTTTATGTTTGTTATTTTTTTCATTACCACTGGTCTCCCTACTGTGCTGATGACCAACAAGCAACCAACAATGCAAAATGTTTTTCACCAAAAAACCTAAATGTCATAAATAATATTCTCTGTTATCAGGACAGGTGCTTGTCACGTGAACTTTTTTTTTTTTTTTACTGTCGAGCCAAGGTAGTGAAGTGCCACTCCCACAGAGATATAATGGACTAATATTTTATATCTGTGTGGCCTCTTCTCTCCATAGATATATATATACTTCTCTCCCATCATGAGATAAAGTTTTACGATCAGTTTTTTCGACAATAATGACCGAGTGAGTTCCGCGTGCTGCTGTCATATGCGCGTGAACTGTGTGTTCCGCGGCGCGAGGCTCTGCCGTGTCCCGGAGGAAGTCTTTGAAGATGCTGCACAGAGACAAAACAACACCGGAGCTTCAGCTTCACAGTTGTAAGCATCGCTCTAAAACTCTTCTCTCCTGATATGGTCATCAATAAGAGTTGTATTTTGAAAGTTTTAACAGGAAACTATATAATTCTCATCCTGGTTGACCTCACTGTCGCACCAAACTTGTCGGACCAACCAAAAACTCAGCTCGACTAGCTTGTTTTTAACCGGTAGAGATAACATGGACGCCATGCACGAGCAAGGATAGACTGACCAGGTACGTTTTACAGCAGAGCTGACAGCACTGCATGCTGTTATACGTCGTCACCCTGTTAAAATAATCGCCTAACTCATGTTTTTAAGTTTTGCAGGAAACACAAAAAACTTCACCAAAAGTGTAACATATGACATTTATTGATCATTTCACTTAAAAAGGATGTAACTAAGGATGGCTATTGGCATAGTAATAACACTGTGTGTAAATTATGTAACTTAAGAGAAATAAATGACTTAGGCAAGTTTTTGAACATGCCTTTGTGACTTAAGCAAGATATGGTAACACTTTATTTTGAAGGTGTCTACATAAGAGTCACACAAGCCTGTCAGAAACATGACATGACAAGTATCATGAGCATTAATGTTACTTCAAAGTGTCATTAATGTTCATGACACATCCCATGTCATGTTTATGACACGCTCATGTCGCTCTTATGTAGACACCTCAGAGTAAAGTGTTACCAATATTAGTGTCAACAATAAAACACTGATAACTAAACAATCTCCCTCTAGCTCTTCTTTGCTGGGTTTTTATCTGATGCCCATGAATGTGGCAAATTATCAAAGAAGTGATGATCTTAAAGGGGTAAAATCACATGATCTGATCAACTGAGGATGGAGGCGATTTTACCATAGGTGGCTGGCGTCATGAGGAGATGATTTAGGCAAAACCAATTTTGACAAAAAATGACATAGGCGATTATTTCAACAGTGTGACGATATCAGAGCACTGTAGCATACACTGTTTAGTAGACTATCAAGCTGTATTGACTGCTGCTGGACCTCATTTGGTTATTAAAGAGCAATCGTTTTAATAGTTATGTTTATTGTCATTGATATTTTAGTCAACATCAACTTGTATTTTGCTATGTTTTATTGACTTGTCACTTTAGGGTGCACTTTAGAAGAACTGGACCTGAATATTTGTGCATTCAGATTTTAGTTACATTAGGTATTACATTTAAATTTTGGGATTCAATTATTCCTTTCTTTTGTTTTTAGGCTGTATTTAAAGGTGGAATGCATTTACCTGCAATATATTTTGTGAGCACATTCTTGTACTATATTTATGCCTTTTAATTGCATTGTTAACATGTGGAAATATTTACAATCTCATCTCATGTAATACTTCAAATCAATATATATAATTAAACTGATCAAGACACGTGTTGCAGCAAAAAGCCCTCCATCAGAACAAAAACAGAGAGATCTGACCAGTGCTAACTGCAAGTGGCAAGAAGTGGAAGATTCTTTTCCTCAGTGTGCTCCTCTAGCAGGAGTTGGAGGGACTTCTCTCCTTCTTCTTTTAGCTCTTCCTTCAGCTTGGCACAAACTGACTCACTTCTTTCTCAGCTTTGAGCTTGGTGGCAAGCTTAGTTGAGATTTGTTTATCAAGTCTTACCTAGGGGTGTGCCATCTCGTATCGTTCACGATAATATCGGTATATTTTTTTTATGGTTAAAAAAAATGCATATCATGATATTGGCAACATTCCTACTTCTTGATGTAGTGGTTAAAGTTGTTTTTAATCACAAAAAGCTACTTACTCTCTGTCACTAAACACATGCAGCTTTCAAAATAAGAGCACAGTGTGTTAACAGAATCCACCACAGAACTTTTCCAGAAGACTGTCAAAATAAGATGCCTCAAATAAAACGTACAAGAACTTTTATTCTCTTTTACAAAATGTCATTAAAATATGCCCCCGGAACCTCTAAATGTTTTTTTAAAATTATTTTCTCATACTCAAGAGTCAAGAGTATATGTTTTTGTATTTGGCAACTGTTGAGATTTGCACTTCACACTACATTTTGGAATTTTATTTATTTATTCATATTTTCTATATATTTTTAAGTATTTGGTAATATCGTCAAGAATATCGTTATCGCAAAAATAGCTTGAAATATCGTGATATTCTTTTAGGGCCATATCGCCCACCCTTAGTCTTACCTTCAGGTCCTCTCACTGCTGCTCCATCGTCTGACGGAGGGTCTCCTGCTGAGCTCTCAGCTCCTGCTCCTCACTCACCCTTCCAGTATCAGTGTTCATCTTCATCTCCAGTTGTTGCTGATGGCCGTCTTTCCCCTCCTGACTCATTGATCAATGAGCTTCAGTTTCTCAGCTTCTCTTTCTGAAGCTCAGGAGGACTTGTCTCTTATTTGTCTCTGTCTCTAGTCTGGAGGAGAGCTCCTTCACCTTTTCCTTTAGACAGGCAGCTGCTACAACTCTTTGAAGCGAGCTTTCAGCACCTGTACCTGCGTATCTCAGGTTTTCTTTATTCTGCATTGTTGACATGTTGTTTATGTTATGTACCTGCAATGTACATTGAGCCATGTTTATACACCATAGATTAAACTGTTCCATGCTATCTTTCCCATTTATTATTCATTTCCTCTCAATTTGCTTTTAGTTTAAATGGATTCAGTGAGATGGAAACCCCTCGGGTGCTTGTTTTGCACCTTTTGCTAGTTAATATTCACATCTCCTTTATTAATCTGACAGTTTCAACAGTAATTATGTCAATAATTACAAGCCTAAATCATGATAGATTTCCATTGTTCTCCACTCTGGAGTCATGTACAGATGCAGTAAACGTGTGATTTTCTTGCTTTCTGGTTTGTGAGTATTTGCTTTGCTACTTACAAAGCAGTAAAAAGCCAGGTCAAGTTTGCACTTTGAGTTGACTTTATTAACTGTTTGAATAGCCTGCAGCCAATACATTGTTAACATTCCAACACAAACACGCCGGGATATTCTGGAGCTAAATTAAGCCGGTGTCTGTCTCCAACCCGTGCCTCCCCGTCTCATACAGTAGATGTGTCTTATAACACGATGGGCGAGTCTTTGTGACGAGTCCTTCTCTGTGTCGGTGAGGTCATCCGCTGTAAAATCAGACACGTGTGGTCATGTTTATATTACTGTGAGTAAGGAGCTGAAATAAGTCACGGTGATGCTTCTGGTGGGACCAAAATAACAGCTGCATTGTTTTAAGCATACTGTCTCTCAGAGAGGTTTTTTACATTTGGACTATTTGCTCCATTTTGAAGCAGTATTGTAGGCAGACAATAATTCCCGGGGCAGTGAGCTGAGAAAAGTAGAAATGTTACTCCAGCGTGACTTTAAGCAGCCACCCGTTACAAACGTTGTTACATGAGTGAATGGGCGTTTATCAGAGGTTATTATTCCCATAAATCTGAGCGAGTAGCGGCCTGCTCCACCATCTAGTAGGTCCACTAGGTTGTTGTCTCATAAAGCTGATGGTGAGACGACACCATCATTACAATGACTGTTAATATTGATTTCATTGACTAAAAAGAAGAAATCTGAAACTGAAACCTCTTTATATTTTAATTTCTTCCTATCTTGTCTTTCACTCTCTGTCTCTCTCTCTCTCTCTCTCTCTCTCTCACACTCACACACACACACACACACACACACACACACATTTGACCTGGTCCTCCTCATTGTTCATGTACTGTCCAGGCAAAGTTTGCGGGTCGGGTCGTGAACAGATTACTGAATATTTTTGCATGTCCTGGTGTGGATTGCATCTCATAAAGGACCCAGTTGGGGGCACCTGAACACCACATCAGTAATGAGCAGCCGAGAGGACTTGGAGTAACTGCAAAGCTGTATTTTTAATCATTCAACCTGTGTTTTTCATCAAGATTAAATATTTTACGAAATAAGATTGACTAAAGTGACAAAATGATTGGGTTTTGGCTGATCGACTGAAAAGTAATCAGTATAATCTGATGAGGAGGATACTGATGACTAGGAGAGAAGTTGTAACACAAGATAAATGTTACACACTCACTAACACATTGTCTTGTTGTCACTTTGTTTGGACATAAAAAGGTTAATAAAAACACAAAAAATGTTTTTTTAAAAAAAAAGGTTGATAAATAAGTCTAAAGGGCACTTAAAATGTTTGGTTTATTAATGTATTGCCCTTATGTAAGGTTTTTAATGCAAAATGTAACAGGGTCACAATCTGGTTGAGGGCATTGTGGGAAACGTGAGGTTGAAATATGAGGTTGGGTCAGTTGCATTGTGGGTCAGAACAACATGGTTGCAGATGAAGGATGTGCGACTTCAGTGTGGCAATTCTGCATGTGGTCCAGGTGGAGAACACAACGCAATAGTGTTTCATGTTTATGTGAGTGGGGGTTGTATGTGTTTTCAAAACTTTTATGTCTAAAACTTCAAAGACATCTGTATGAATCGTGGCTGTTATTAAGTTGGGCTGGTGTAGTTACAGGTGGTGTTGTGGTTAGCATTCTGGCCACACGGCTAAAGGTTGCCGGTTCGTCTCTGGCTTATGGCTCTTCTGTGTGGAGATGGCATGTTCTCCCTGTGTCAGGGTGGGTTCTCTCCGGGTTCTCCGGCTTCCTCCCACAGTCCAAAAACATGCAGCTTAGGTTTAATTGGTGACTCTAAATTGTTCGCAGGTGTGTTAATGGTTGTCTGTCTCTATGTTTCTGTCCTGTGATGGTCCAATGTCAGCTGGGATCTCGTGACCCGAGTTCGGATAAGCAGTTAAGGGTAATGGACTAAATCTCAGACTAGATTGAAAATAGCTGCTTCTTGTCACCTATTGGCCACCATATATGCCAACTCTGATACAGCTACCATAAGCTAATAACGACTATATCAGCCTGGTTAGTTTTTCCATCTAGCTCTACCTAATTTTAATTCCACCAAGTGTTGAAATATCCATTATTTTTTATGCCATCCTGGGGGTTTTTCACGATTTTTTTAATAAGGTAATTATTTTTTATACTGTCTTAACTTTGTTCAGTAAGTTAAAGCTGGTTCACATCCTATTAAAAATAATTTGACCTTAAAGCGATAGTTCCGTTTTTTTGAAGTGAGGCTGTATGAGGTACTTATCTACAGTCGATGTATTACGTGCTGTAGATGATGATCTGTGTGTTCCCAGTTTGGAGATCCAGACGCGCTCCAGGAAGGAAACAGACTTCCATGTTCCTACACGTAATCACCACAGATCGGCTGTTTTGGTCCGAATCAAACAGAACCAAGTCCCACTCATGGCAGCAGTAGCTCTCTGGGTCTGTAGGCATGGCTTTACAGTTTACACAGCGGCTCCAGCAGGTAGCTTGGGCTCTTCCTTGGGCTTCATCTTAGGTCTAGTTTCCACAGAATTTTATCCTCACTCAGTCTCTGTCTGCAAAAAATGTTCTTCTGTATATTCTGGTTCATAAAGATATCCTTTGTCTCCACATTGAACTGCATTTCATCATCTCTGTCATAATCACTCATTTTTATTTTCCTGTCTTTGTTGTCTCGTACAAAAACTAGTGACTGCATTCTTATCAAAACAGCTCATCTGCAGCAGTGAAGCATATTATTGCACTTATGCGTAGGAACATGGAAGTTCTACGGTTGAGAAAAAGTAGTGCCAAATGAAACGGGTGTGGATTGCAACAAAAATCAGTGGACGTATCATTATTGTAGCGTACACATAAAAAGGTATAACATTTTTAGGGTGAGTCTTTGTTTAGGTGGTTAAAATACATTTTTGTGAAAGGCCCCATCTGCAGCAATACATTCATTTGTTTCCCAAAGAGAGAACACATAGACCATCATCTACTGCCAAGTAATACATTGACTCTGGGCAAGTACTTCGTACAACCCCACTTCAAAAATACAAACTATCGCTCTAAACTACAGGCAGCACAATCAAAGTTAAAATGTTATTTGAGGACTCTGAGCCTTTTTCTTTGTGTTTGCGTGTGTATTTCGTCATTGGGGTTACCTTTCTTCCCTGAGCAGTCAGAAGCTGGTTACGTAATGTGTTGCCACAGAGAGCGTTTTTTTTTTTACACAAGAGCTCATTGGACCCACTGTTCCAGCTACTCTCCCAGTTTATGCTGAGTTGCCATAACAACAGAGTGGCCGACCCATATTCAACGCTGGGTGTCCATTACCTCTGTAATGTCTTCACTGTTAACTACAGGCTCATATAACTAGAAATGAGTCATTTAGACCGAGAGAGAGAGAGAATATAAATAAAAGGTTTAAGCTATGAGGCAACACTAAGACAGTATTTGTGTGTGTTTGTGGTACATGTAGCTCTGAATCTCAGGCTTGCACCATTTAAAGTGTGTGTTTATGTTTTTCTTTACATCCTAGGCCTGTCTCTGAATCCCAGGTAACGATGGAGACCAAGTTTGGCGAGAGACCAAATGCAGGTGCCTTCATCTCCAACACTCAGAGTGAAGCAGTGGCCAATGAGCTGCAAGAGCTGTCCCTGCAGCCGGCCCCCAGCCTGCTGCCAGTCAGACAGAGGAAGGATGGTAAGCAAACTCAGAATGCTTTTTCTTAACTTTAGTAAAAATGTCCATCAAGTGGCTTTAAAGGGCACACACACTGGACCGTATCATCAGAAACACACTGGTTTAAAGATCCACAGAAGCAAATGTTCCCGTAGTGACAGAGTGTTTGTGTGTCGTGGTTTTTCCAGCATCTGTAGAGCGGCTAGAGTTTACATTTCAGACATACTAGGTCGCCCTTCCCATTACCTCATTATAAACAGCAAGTGCTGTCTTCCAAATACACACTCAGGGGCAAGCTTGTTTACTTGCGCGCGCACACACACACACACACACACACAGACACACAGAGTCTCAAAGGAGAGAAAATTATTGTATACATACCAGTGAAGTGTACTTTTTGAAATGACGGTTGAATAGCAAAGTTGATCTTAAACTCGACCCAGACACTAAGACGCGTGTCTGAAAGTATAAATACACCAATTATTAGAGTGAATGATACTTTTTCTCTCTGCCCCAGCTGTATCTCTAAGGCAGGCTGTGGTGAACAGTCTTGATTTTTAAATTGTGTTCAGATTTAAGGACTTAGGCCCATTTAAACCTGGTACCCTTTAGAGTATTAAACCACTAGTACCACGAGGGAAATAAAATGTTTTCAGAGCAGGTCCTCATTTTTCTTCTTTAAGATGATTTTTTTGGCATTTTCAAGTAGGGATGGCACAATACCACTTTTTCTGGTCTGATACTGATACAGCAACCATACGTATCTGCCAATACTAAATACGAAACAGCCTTTTTCGCTTAAACAACTAAACTGTTAAACAACTATCTACCTTTAAAACAACTCCTGAAGACCCAGCTCTTCAGAGAGCACCTTCTCTCCTAACACCAAACAACAATTCTGCTCCTTAAAGAATCATCACTAGCACTTGTTGCTGCACTAACGGCTCTTATTGCACTATACCTTGATTGTTTCCGTAAGCCATTTTGGATAAAACCGTCTGCTAAATGACTAAATGTAATGTAAATGTAACTACTCCCCTAAAGGAAGAAATACAATGCCCACAACAATACCTCAATATAACTCTAACTGTCCACGTGACACATGCTGCTCACCTCTCTCTCTACGGCAGGTCGCCCAAAGTTAAGTGAAGCATCTACGCATTTGTCTTGGCTAATGGACAGAATTGGATTTTACTTTTTTGTTTCTTTCGATATCCGATCCAGTGATTTTGGCCAATATCAGCCCAATACCCATACTAATTATAATACTAATTATCGGATTGGCACATCCCTATTTCATGCTTTATTATGCAGTGACAGAGATAAAGCAAGGGGCAGACAGAGGAGAAGACATGCAGCAAAGGGACCTCGGGCCAGATTCGAGCCCGAGTCCGCTGCGTCAGGGACTCAGCCTGTGTGCTCTACCAGTGGTCCACCTGACCACAACGCATTGAGTGCATGGCATAAACATGTGTTTCTCAGCTCTGACACACCAGGCCACGGTTGACCAATGTAAGGCCACTGGTAAGTGTCTGTGGCCCTAGTTTTGGTGATACTAGTCTTTTTTTTCCCCAGCCAATTATTGTAAGAACCTTCTATTTAATTCTGACCTGTGTGTTTGTATTTATGTGTATTTGTATTTTGAAAGAAGTATCTTTCTGTTCTTTCTAACATCAACAAACTCTCTCTATATAATATTTTAAACCACTTTCATTCTGTCATAATCCCTGCATGTTAGGTTGGCTTATTTCTCTTAATTCATAAAAGGTAACTCTGCTTGTTTGGTGACTAAAGAAACAATAATATGCAGGAATCTTCCTTTGCTTTTTTGTATTCAGTGGAAATTTGTATGCACATTTGACCAATTAAAGTAAACCCTGGAGCAAAAAAAAATATTGAATTTACACAGAGAGATCATGATAAATCATAATGAAAAGACAAATGACACGGTGCCTTAAGTGTAAACCATTTTCCGCTGAATGGATTAAGTTTTATCTACAAGAAAACATTGTTTTCTTTCTCTTCTTCTCCTTTCCTCAGAAGGACACGGCACAGGGATTTTATGTTTTGTTGTTTTTGTTTCAGTATTGCAATATGAATATATCTGCTACAGTAAGTAAACAGCTGACACTGTAATCTGAAGCATGTGGGGCAAAGCACTGTGCCGTTCCACTTTAAAATGGTGAATGTCTCCACCTTGTGGCCAATACCGTTACTACAACCAGCATTTTGCAAGACAAACAAATGTGAATCTGTAGTTCATGAACAGAACACCATCTGACAGACTCAAGTTTAGTTTAAGTCCCCTTCAAATCCTTTGAATCAGCCCTGATGACTGCATGTGCCAGTGTGTGTCTATGTGTGTGTCTGTGTGTGTGCGTGAAACCCTAGACCCAGTGTGCACAGATAAAGAGTTTCTGGATATAGCGAAGAGGCCAGCTGGTCCTGCTATTTTAACCAGTTGGAGAGAGTACAGAGGTTAAGAGCAAAGAGAGATGTAATATCAGAGGAGGGTTGGTTCAGTGGTGGGGGGTGATTTGAAGTGCAGAAACTGTATTGGCTGGGGAAATGGGGAAACCGTGGGTGCAGGAGTACTCAGGAAGAACAATCTAGAATATAAAGTCAAATTAAGCGTTCATATGTAAGTTTAAGGAGGCTAGTCGTGCATGTGGCAACTTAAAACAAAGAGTCTCTGGGAGTAATTTGTTTTTCCATACTTTTGTCTGTCACTGTGCTCATGACACAGCCAGATAACAGTTTTGTCAGACCACAGGACATGTCTCCAAAAATTAAGGTCTTTGTCCCTGTGTGCATTTGCAAACTGTAATCTGACTTTTTTATGTTTCTTTTGGAGTAATGGCTTCTTCCTGGCAGAGTGGCCTTTCAGTCCATGTCGGTACAGTACTCGTTTCACTGTGGATAATGACACACTCTTACCAACTTCAACCAGCATCACAAGGTCTTTTGCTTTTGTTCTTGGGTTGATATGCACATTTTGGACCAAAGCACGTTCATCTCTGGGACACAGAGCCCGTCTCCTTCCTGAGCGGTATGATGGCTGGACATTCCCATGGTGTTTATACTTGGGTATAATTATTTGAACAGATGAATGTGGCACCTTCAGGCATCTGGAAATTGCACCCAAGGATGAACCAGACTTGTGCAAGTCCACAATTCTCCTCCTGATATCTTGGTTGATTTCTTTTGACTTTCCCATGATGTTACACAAAGAAGCAGTGTGTTTCAGGTGTGCCTTAAAATACATCCACAGGTGTGTCTCTAATTAACTCTAATGTTGTCGATAAACCTATCAGAAGCTTCCAAAGACATGACAGCATCATCTGGGCTTTCCCAAATTGTTTCAAGGCATAATAATGTTAGTGTATGTAAACTTCTGACTTTGAAGAAAGTAATAAAAAATTGTCTAAAAAAATCCTTCTCTCATTATTCTGGCATTTAGCATATAGAAATAATTTTGGTAATCCTAACGGACCTAAAACAGGAAAAGTGATTGTCTGATTTCATGTCAGACAGTGAGAAAAAAAGCATATGTGTCTTTTTATATAGTGTATGTAAACTTCTGGTTTCAACTGTATACATCCATACAGACATTAAATGCTACTTTTGGAGCTGTCAAAATACAGTACAGTCCCATTATTTTTAATAGCTAACTGAAAAAATGAGAAGGCCCTAATTTATTCTGTGTTTTTTTATAGTCCTCAGTTTGACTGACTGTGGATCAATAGTTAATGACTTCATTTTTATTTTGAGCTGAGTTTTCCCTCAGTGGCCTGTTTGAAAAATGCAAGACAGACTCATATAAAGTAAACAGTCTGGAATAGAGTTGGTAAGAAAATGTGCATCGTTAAGTCAGAAGCGAATTTAAAAAATAAAAGATTTTCTGATGGTGATAAACTTGTACTTTAAGAGAATTAAAAAAAAACTTTAGAAATATAAATTATTTTTGTGGAAAGCAAAATTTATATTATTGTAGAGTGCATGACAGTAACATGCATGACAACACCACCAGGGGGTGGAGGAGTTAATTTGACACTTGTTTACAGCTTTGTCTTGTTGAAACTGGAGATGAGGCAGATGTGTAGCAATAAATAACAGAGGAAAATATGAAAATAACATTAAGAGCCATACTTAAGTTATTAAAACTTTAATTACAACAAGGCTAAGTTGAGTTCTTTTATTTATAAAGTTATAAGTGACATGTTATAATTAACGGTCTAGCTTTTCATGATCTATGTTCCTATTAAATCTCTTAATGAATCTTGAAAACTGCTTCTCAACAAAAAACAAATATTGGATCAGTGGCCTTAATATAATCAAAAAATAAACTAATAGCAAACAAGTGTCCAGCGACCATAAAGCATGAGCTTAATGATAACTATCCCTCTGCACAGGAGCCTCAGTCTTGCTTTAATTTCCTGTATTGCAGAGCAGGGAGCTGTCAGGGCTCTCTGAAGTACTGAGTCAGGTTTTTAATGAACACACACACTGACACATTCATGTACTGCAGCTACTTTTGGCAATGACTTTTGACCTCTAGTCTCATCATTTTCTTTCGATGACATAACAGCGAATCCTTTTAATAGATCTGTAGATCACCTCCCCAGAGAGGACAGCGAGACACTGATGTCTAGTCCAAGGGTTAAGCAGAAAACACTTTCAAGAATTTAAACCTTTTTTCACAAGATTTGGTTTGTACCGGGTTCGTTGATCAAAAGGTGTTGAATTCTCGTGAAATGAGGTCTTTGTACACATCCTACGGTGCTTGGAACCCTGTGGGGTTTTCCCAGTTAGTGCGGTTTGTTTGGGCATGTGTGAACACAGTACGCACACTTGGGTGGGGACCAAAACAACCACACCAAGACCCTTGAGAGGAGGTGGTCTCAGTCCAGTTCCAAACAAACTCTGGAGGTTGGTTTGTGGTGGGATCACAAGCTAACCTAGAACTGACCCAACTACTAGCTGTACTCTACCAGCTAAACAGCTCCTGTAGACAGGTCTGCTTTGTATTCTGGGATGCGGAAGAGCACACAACACACACAACAAAATTCTTTAGAAACACTGTCTATTCTTTTCAACCTGTTTTCTTATATAACCAAATTGTCAGATGTGATCAGGTTCATTCTTATGTGACAAGGTCAGCTAATGGTGGTCAGATGATGTTACCATGTCCAAAATCAAATGCCTTAAAGAGTTTACAGTTATTTATCGTGCTATCAGTTATTGGAATAATTGCCCACTGAATATACGTGAACTGAATAGTAAAGTATCTTTTAATTATTACTTGAGAATGCACTATTTAAATTTGTGAGTAGTGAATTAACATATTTACTGTTTGAAAGTGACAATTAATGTAATAGATATGAATGTAATAGCTTATTCGGAATGATTTCTGATACGTATATAATAATGTCTACAATGTTTAATTGTTAAGTGATTTTTGTTTTGTCTTGTGGACCCCAGGAAGACTAGCTCGTCCCACTTTTGGTGACAGCTAATGGGGATCTTTTTAACAATAAACAATAAACACAAACTGTAGACAAACTGTTGCTTGGTTAAAATTATAATTGTAGATAGCTAGGAAATGAGCCAGAGTCAATTTAAATATATATTCTGTATTATTGTTTTCTCTCCTGTCCTAGACACATCTGTCCAACTAGAAAAGCACTAGGAAAGCACAACCTCTGCCAAGACATGCCTTATCTCACTATAAGCGTCTATTCTGACACTGTCAATGTTGTTCAAATGCACAATCTTTAAATATTGATGAAAATTAAAAAATAATTTGTGTCCCCACTAGGGATGGGCAGTTGGAAGAAACCTGCTAACTCCATTATCTATAACGTTAACGGTCAATTAATTGATTAATAGCTGCAGGCATACATGAGCAAAAAAAAGATATATATACAGTATGCAAAAGCCTGTTCTGATAACAGACGCTTTTATTTTGAAAGAAAAAAAGAGATCGTAAAACTATCCTGTTGATCGTAAAACTAAGTCAAGTGAGATTAAACTGTACATATAACGTCAAGGAGTTCAACGTTTTATATTTTAGCCCCTGAAGATGCATGAGGTTAGTTTTCACAGTAATCTTGCATGTTTAAAAGTGTTTTTTGTGTTTAAATACATTTTGGATTAAATTAAACTCAGCTAGCAAGGTTGGATACAGTAAGATAGTTTTGCTCCAATTAATACAAAGTTTGCAAAGCTCGGCTTATTCACATACAGGTGCGGAACTGAACGCTTGGCGTGTTTCAGTTCAGTGAGTACTGATACACAGTCATAGATAAAATTAAAATAAAACATACACGGATCAATTAAAAATTTCACGTGATCGACCAAATTCTTAACGACCATTAATTGATCATCGATTAATTATTCCCATCCCTAGTATCCCCCCGTGACTCTGGTCTGTAATATAATGGGTTCTTCCTTGGCTCACGCTACACCAATTGACCAAGTTTAATGAAAAACAAGTCAAGCTGAAAACATGACTATTGTGTTGAGTAACACGTTGAAAGCTGTTTCCAGTATTTGTGACACAGCCCTGCCTTTTATTTCATGAAAATTGGGCAGATAGTTTTTCTGTTATCCTGCTGACAAGCCCAACCGAGAACATACACT
The DNA here is from genome assembly GCF_030273125.1 of Centropristis striata. Lineage (NCBI taxonomy): Eukaryota > Metazoa > Chordata > Actinopteri > Perciformes > Serranidae > Centropristis > Centropristis striata. The sequence goes on along the minus strand of NC_081529.1, from coordinate 6,238,671 downwards.
CTCTGCCGGAAGAGAAAACAGTTATTATTGTATAAATAGAAACAAAAAATATTACAGTTTTTTTGTGATCAGTAATAGGCCATACAACATCACAAATGTTGTGGTATTCTTGATCATTTAACATGAAGGCTAATTTACAGCATGCGGAAGGAAGTTATTGCTTTTAGCACAATGACTTGTTGATGTTTGTCTTTATGTTGAGCAATCAGGAAGTTCCTGTCTCTTTCTTGTCATTCAGTATCTTGAGGTCGCATCTCCACCTCCATCCTCCTCAGCTTGAACACTTCTGCTATATTGTAAAGATATTCAGTCACTTGAAATACCCCTTCACCTCCACAAGACCTTGGCAACTCTACCTCTCCAAACTGCTACTTTGAGATCGTTTTCTGTTTATTAATAAACAGCGATTAACATCTTCCTCCACTGACAGAGGAGGATTGTGCTCTGTGTGTGGGAGAGAGAGAGAGATAGAGAAAGACAGAGATTTACGGTCCACTTGGAGCCCTGAGCAATTTGTTGGCTTTTATCTCAGCATTTATGACTGATATGAGCACAAACTTTATAGAGACTTAACTGAGTCGGATACAAATGTATGTGTGGACACATCTTTAGATACTCTGTTGCATAAATTATGCAGATACATTAGTCATAGAGTTGAACACATACATGTAGAGCCTCTCTTTCTGAGAGCGCACACCTACACACATGCACACAAACACACACAGCAAAGCGGGATTATCCCTGGCAGCGTTCTGGTTGGGGTCTTATCTGAAGTAATGGCGGATCAGAGTCCTGATTCGTTTTCCCCACTCTTGTCAGACTGAGGAGTTCTTTGCCTGGGGACACCACATCTTGCATATTAACACGCTCTGTTATAAAAATGCACCCGCAGACACATCATCCTGCATATTTAACGTGTGCACACAAATACGCAGACTGCTATTGGTGTGCATCAGATCACTTAACAGTCCTTTATGCCTCCAATCACTCCTTTGTTTTGAAGCACCGCCACCGCCGCCTAATTTGTTTCATCAACATAATGTGAACATGACAAGCACCGTCAGTTCATTGTAATGCTAACCGACAGATGAGAAGGGAGCGCTTCGTTTTTTTCACCTTGAAAGGGCCCTCTCTCACCTTTTAATGTCATGTCATATTATCTAATGCCACCTGGGACAGAGCCTTAATAATGGAGATGAATGAAACGGGAACAGGTGTTTTCTACTGACAAACAGCCAGGGGAGATGAGAAAAGAAAGAGAGTGATAAAGGCAGTTTAAAGGCATGCAGGCAGGTATACCCTTTATTAAACTGCTGAAATGAAACAGATCAGGTGGTAGTCGGACTCTGGATGCAGAATACATTTAGGTTTTATCGCTGCACGCCTGGGTGCTTTGGGTGCACATCTCTCCCATTTGTCCCAATATCTTAGCAATGCCTGGAGGGAATTTCTTAAAATTTGGCACAAATGTCCACTTGAACTCAGGGATGAACTGCTTGAATTTGGTGGTAAACTGTTGAAGGTCAAGGTCACAGTTACCTCATGTCCATTTGTCAAAAACTTCCACTTGGACCAAAGGATGAACTGATTTTGGAGATCAAGAAGGGCTGGGTGATATGGGAAAAAAAGATCACAATATATGTTTTCATATCGTCTGATCTTGATTATTATCATGATTTTTTATATTGTTTTAAAACTGCCAGTGTTAAAGCATATGTACTGAAAACTAAAGAAACTAGAGATTAGTTCAATATTTAATTAACATGCAAAGTAAATGACAAAGCAAATTAAATAAGATGAACATAGAAAAATATAAATAAACACAGTGAACTACTTTACAGTCCTGAGTGTTTTTGCAGGTATAAGACCCAAAATAAACAATTGAGATTTGTTGTTCTTAGAAAGCCCACGCTGTTAATGTTTTGTCTTTTATTGAACTGAGTTCCATTCAGTAATAACTTGTTTCTCAAGTTTCCATAAGTCCCACACTCTTGAATGCACCATACCTGTGTTTATTGCTCCAAGTCATGGCTGACATCTATTTCACTGCCCTCAGCTCTACCTTTAGCTCCACATTTGGTCTTTCTGTTTACTTCCCCGGCAACTTACAAACAGTAGTGGAGCAGGAAAAGGTTGACTTTGATTGGCTGTTCTCACATGTTTGATTGAGTAAATATGCTCACAGCTGATCATCATAATTGACCTGAAATTAAGTCGTGATCATTAATCACAATCATATAATTGCCCAGGCTCACTCAAGAATTAATTCATTCAAGAATTCATTTCCCATAAATGCCAAATGGGATAAAATACTAAATGGATGACATTTTATATGGAACAGAAGGAGAGATTGTGACCATTTTTTTTTTTTTTTGCATTTGATCAGATAGTCTAGTGAGATTTTTATTGATCTTCTGTGCTCCCGGGTTGACATGGTAGTACATACAAGGTGCGACTTCACTGCTTGGCAGTGAATACAACCATGGCGTGGTAATTCTAGTCCTCTCTTCTTTTCCAAGTCAAACCCACACCACTGTGGTATTCTGCACCTTTCAGATGATCTGACGGTCTTTGCAGTTGCCAGTGTCCTGCCCTCTGCTGAACTGCACTAGAAAAGTTCCTGACTTTGAATCATTTGAACACGGTTCGCAGGAAACTGCAAACACAAAAGTCAGACGGGTGGCAGAAACACAGACAAACAGAAAAGTAGAAATCAGACAGAAAAGATGCATACAGAGTGGAAACAGGTGTTGCAAGGTTTGTGTGTTTAATGATTTTAGGCCTGAAGGCATGATGGCAGAGAGTCGCTCACACAGGTGCATATCATTGACACCACACTGAGCTCAGATCAGAAGTGCTAAGTAAGAGGAATGTTGTGAGGAGGAAAGGAGCTCCGCTAAGAACGTATGTATATTTGTGTGTGTGTGTGTGTGTGCTCATGTGCGCCTGTTTGTGTCTGTCAGTAGCTGAATGACTGAGTACAACAACAGCTGGGACAGAGTGCTTGATCACAGATTCACTGACATTTGACACACACACGAGCACACACGAGTCTTAGTCAGTCCTGTAGCTGCAGCAAATACAGCTGAAGTTCTTCTAAAGCTGCAGTAGCTGTGATACAGCAGCTTTTTATTTGCACCATTTTTTATTGTAACACTACTTTACATCACTACTTTACATTTTAGAAGGACCACCACTACTTTCATTGAATCTGATCAAGGAGTTTTTTTTTCAAAAGAAGTTTTGATGAGGAGGAGAAATCTCTTTTGATAGTGTTTGATTTGAGAAACTTTGCACAACTCTTCTTTTCATGTTACGTTGCTTTAAAGATATTTTTGGTTTTCACTCAAAACAACTGTATCCACCAACTTGGCAATCATCAAAGAGGATTACGTTGTTCTGTTTTGTGGATGTGCAGACTTGTGACAGCTGCATTAATCCAACACCTGGACTCGGCTGTCGTCTGTTTCCTTCCTTTTGCTTTCTTTGCGCCTGTCCCCGAGTCTCAGTCAGAGTAATTTTCTACTTTGATGGCCATGCTGGAACACCTGCCGTGTGTCCGCATCGACCCTGCCCCTCTGAGGCCTCCGCCAATCAGCAGGAACGTGGATGAGAGAGCCCTGCGGTTTGAGCTAGAGCGCCAGGCCTGTCAGAGTCTTAGACAAGGTGGGATGCCTGTTTGTTGTCATGCTTTATAAAGTCAAACCTGCAGTGCTTTTGAAATGTCTGTAGCTTGTCCGGTGAATACTTTGACTTCGGTGGTAGTTCATTTGGAGAAAAATTGGCCACAATGTTCACTCAGGCAATATTTGCAGGTTATTGTCAATTTAAAACAGCATTATAAACTGCGTCGACTTTAAAGTGTATAGGCGTTCACCCAGGTTTATTTTCTGGGCTCAGGTTTTAAATGGATCAAGTACTCTACAAGTGGCAGGGTTACAGTTGGGGATCAGCCAGCCCGGGCACAGCACACTTTGGCTAGAGCTAATGAACTCTGCAACCTGTTGACTGTAGCGGCGCTGGCCTTGGGCCAAAGTCGCTGGACTGAGAGCAGTTTGGACAGATTTAGGAAAGGCGAACTCCGAGTGACTTCCAGGGAAGTCTAAAGTGTAATAACATGGATTGAGCCAAGTGCTAATAATGAGATTTAAATTTTAAGCTTTTTCTATTACCTTTCGCCAAGAAGTTTTGATTTGTTTGCCTGTTAGTCTGCAGGAAAGCGGAAAAACTACTGGCCCCAACTGAAGTTGGTGAAACGGTGTAACATGGGAAGAAGCCATTAGATCTTTGAGTGGATCCAAAACAACTGGGCAGATACACTAATTACTTTTCAAGTTAGTTAACATTGTGAGATTGGGTATGGCAGAATAAATGGAACTAAAACTCCAAAAGATGGTAAAAAAGTTCAGTATAGTGACAAAAAATAGCCAATCGCAGAGATACAATGATATCACATCCACGTCCACAGCTAGCAATAATTATTTGGGGAAGCCTAAGCATGTAGTTCCTCAAACTAAAGCTGACTAAAGCAGTTGTTATGGAGCACTTGGGAACAGGGGTTTCATGGGAGGAACATAAATACGCACATATCATTAAACTCTAAAATACTCTTACTCACTTTCAAACTTGAATAGTTTGAAATAAACTGCTAAAGTTATATTTTTTTTAATTCCAACCACTTGATGTTTGTACTAAGTACACAATAGCATATATTTTCTGGTTTTTATAGTATGTATGTTAAGTATAGAGGTGGGAATCACCAGAGGTCCCACAATACGATTTTATCCCGATACTTGAGTCACGATACGATACTATTGCGATTTTAAGCAGTTTTTGGATTGTGTTATTTTCTTCCCGCGTTCTGATTTGCAGCCATGTATTTAAAGAGGAGAACCCAGAGAGCCAATTTTCATTGAGATAGATGTCAGAGGTCACATGACCACTTTGAAAATCACCATGGAACATAAAAAAATAGCCTAAATTTGCAGCATTATTTTGACATTTTCCCGACACGATTTCCTGATGCACATTGTGCCTATACCATGTACCAGTATCTACACTATATTCCTAAAAGTAAGCCCGCTACGGCCTCCAAAAACCCCCCAGCAAAAATCGGAGCCCTAAATATCAATACTTGGCGGCCATGGGTCGATAAAATATTTCCTCGCAAAATATCGCACTACTATACTGTATCAATTTTTTCCCCACCTCAAGTAAGTATGTGAAATATTTCCAATTTAGAAGTAAAAAATAAATCCGTAATTGAGATACTGAGGCATGAGCTGGGCACAACCCTCGTGAACAACCATTTAAAAAAACCAACACACAAATCTAATAGTTTTGGAAATGTACCCTGACATATAACGTGGTTGCACATACACTGCGTGTGATTTTCTGTCAACTGTGGCTTGGCATATTTTTACCCACATCGGTCTCATTACAATTAGTGAGAATAATTTGATAAATTAACAGGATCTGTACCAAGGTAAGCTGAGACATGATTATTATTACAAGTGACCACACTCTTCTGAACTGTCTCCCCTGCCATGTG
>NC_081529.1:6220620-6228120 GCF_030273125.1 Centropristis striata | reverse complement strand
GCCAAAAGATCTCTATCACCCCTTAAAGGCTGTATGGGTCATAAACCCACCTTCAACATGTTATATGTGTGTGTGTGTGTGTGTGTATATATATATATATATATATATATATATATATATATACGTGCCTATGATTTGCAAAGTTCAATCCCCAAGGGCATTCAGGGCACAATAAATACATAATATATAGAACAAACCGTGCAAGATCATGTTTAAAATGAAGTGTACATAGTCATCGTGGTGTCACCTGTTGGTTTGTGGTAGTTTGTCTGGGCAACATGGTAGTATCTTCTCAGTCATGGCTATGCCCTAAAGCATATCCTGTTTATCTTCTATTTTACTCTAAATGTGACATTATTTACAACATCAACATCATGCTGTGTTGAAGAAGACTTAAACTAATGAGTGACACCACAAACTCATTCGGAAAATGTTTACTGAGGTGATAAATCAAGTGAAAAGTAGGGTAGTTTTCTCATAGACTTCTAAATCAGATTTCCTCTTTGCAGCCGGTGGAGTCGCCCCCTGCTGGCCATTACAATGAATGCAGGTTTAAGGCACTTCTGTATTCGCTTCTCAGACCCAGAGGTTGCTGCTTGGGCAAAAAAAAACCCTAGTTACACAAGTAAAAAATATGAACTAGCTAGATACAACTAGCTCATCAGGATTGAATAAATGTTAGAACCACTTCTCAGGGTGTAATGTAATACAATTCAACAATTCAACATTCTCTAAAATGACAATAAAGGGCTGTTCCATAAACAGTTTCAACAAAAACTGAAAATATACTCTTCCTGTACACAGGATTTATTACTTGGCTGTTGTATTAAACTACATACATTTTAGCTAGGTGCACCTAGCTGTTACTCTCATAAGATTGACTTTGTTTTTCATACTGATGTTTTTCATTCAGTTATTGCCTGTGAGAATCTGTTGTGTGGCTTTGGCTTCACTACTTGCTACGCAGCAGTTCTCTGAAGTGATTTTCTATGTGGTTAAGATGCTGCCATCGTCTCCAGACAGACAACAGTTTCAGTCAGAACAGAAAGGTGATTAAGGTCATACTCCAACTGCCATCATGAACATCCGTTTATTGCTTTTTATCTGATATAAAGATTTCCCCGTACGGTATAAAATTCAAAACGCTAAGATGCCTTTGATAACAGCCTGTTAGTGCTGACTATATGCTTCTAGCTCTTTGTCCAAATTCATCATGTTCTTACAAACATTTTAATAGAATATCATTTACCTAGATTACCTACAAATCAATGCTAATGATCTCATTCCATTTAATGCTTGGGACAGCTCTTCTAAGTGTACTAGTCCCGCTTATTTTCACAAATATTCCTCCATCTTTGACATTTGATCTCATCATAGTCTTACATGTTGTCACACAGGAAGAGTGTGGGACTTGTCTGCTAGTATTTCCTTCTAATCTTTTCATCTGGTAAATGCTTGAATTGGCTGCTGGTAAACTGTTTCCTATTTTTGAGGGTGCAAGAATGTGTTCTGTTCTGCATTGCAAATACACACACTATTTCCCTTTTGCTTTATAGAGCCATTTCAATACAATAACCAGTTCTTATCTTTATGGACAGACAGTGTTAATAATGAGCGAGGCTCAGACCTCATCTGGTGGAGAGAGAGCTACTATAAAAGATACAAGTTGAAATTTACCATCGTTAACAATGAGAGGACAAAGAGTGCCGTTGACTTTCTTATTATCTGTGTGGTGAGCATATAAATGTGGGTGTTAGAGCGAGACAGACAGTATGGCTGTGATCAGGCCAAGTGTGACCAGAGGAGTTATTGTTATCACAGTTCTTGTCCGTCTTTACTTCTGTTTCCTGACCGGGTTGAAGATCAGAATGTTTTCTTCACATGGTCTCATCCAATTAGTCTACGCCTCTTTACACTCCTTAACCAAGGGCTTGTTATTTGAATCGTAATAATGATATTGTTTTGTCCCTGTGTCATGTCTCCTGCAGTGTTCAGGGTAATTACATTATATCCAAACAAGCCCTGCTGTTAGCATTTAATGTGAACAGAACAGAGATGCTTATGTGGAGACTGGGGAGATACTACAGGGGCAATGTTGGCAGTTGTTGTGTTGGTTTGAACGGTGCTTGGCTACATTTAGAATTGGTTAATTCTAGTTTTTGGTTTTTCAATGGAGAGTTCAGATTTTTGTTGGAATTACAGTACAGGCCAAAAGTTTGGACACACACCTTCTCATTCAATGCGTTTTCTTTATTTTCATGACTATTTACATTGTAGATTCTCACTGAAGGCATCAAAACTATGAATGAACACATATGGAATTATGTACTTAACAAAAAAAGTGTGAAATAACTGAAAACATGTCTTGTATTTTAGATTCCTCAAAGTAACCACCCTTTGCTTACTAGAATACAAGACATGTTTTCAGTTATTTCCCACTTTTTTGTTAAGTACATAATTCCACTTGTGTTCATTAATAGTTTTGATCAATCTACAATGTAAATTGTCATGAAAATAATGGAAACGCATTGAATGAGAAGGTGTGTCCAAACTTTTGGCCTGTACTGTATATAAGATACTTATTAACCATTGTGTTTTACCAACAGTAGATGGTGGTCAGTATGCCCATAGTTTGGAGAAGATGGTAGGAGAAGCAACATAGGAAACAAAGCAATTTACTGCTGTGGACAGGGGCAACGATAAAATGTATTTTAGCCACCTAAAAGAGACCCACCTTAAAATAAATCCCTATAACTACAAGTGCATGCTATATATACTTTAACCATTTTATGTTGCTGTGAGGCAGCCCTATTTCGGTTCACGCAGGGTTAACTGTTGTTCTATGCTCTTGTGAAAGCCACCAGACTCCTTTGATTAAAAAAAAAAAAAAAAAATTTACCTCACTGAACATTTGCTGGTCTACTGCTGCCGCAATCAGTTAGTTTGTTTGTGTTATTATGTGACTTTGGTGAATCTCAACTAACCCTTAACACACCAAAGTCACACAATAACACAAACAAACTGACTAATTGATCAGGGCAGCAGTAGACCAGCAACTCCTGTGATCTGGTAGGGAAAATTATTGTTTTTGTCAATGGAGCATAGAACGGCTTCAAGTCCCCAGTGTAAACTTAAACAAGGCTGTCTGATGGCAAGGTAAAGAAGTGAAAATATTCTAAACATACAGGTGCATCTCAATGAATCAGAATATCGTGGAAAAGTCCATTTCCAGTAGTTCAAGTCAAATAGCCCCAACCAAGTATTGAGTGCATATAGATGGACATACTTTTCAGAGACGAATATTTCCATATTAAACATACTTTCTAAAATTGGTCTTTTGTAAAATTATTTTTTTTCTGAGACACTGAATTTTAGGTCTTCATTGAATGTAAACCATAATCATTATAATTAGAAGAAATTAAACAAATTAAGACATGGAATGTTTCATTCTGTGTGTAATGGATCCATATAATATGTTTTTTCCACTTTTTGAATTGAATTACTGAAACCAATAAACTTTCTATGATATTCTAATTTATTGAGATGCACCTGTAGCATACTCTTACACTGATATTGATTTTTTTTTTTTAGGTGGGCAGTTTTTAGCTGGCTTAATTGGTTTAGTTCCTCTCCCCCTTCACAGAAGTCCATTGTGCAGCATCTGTGACAGTACTCCTGCCAGCTTCTCCAAACTGGAGACAACTGCCATCAACTGTCAGTAATTCACTGTCTATGGTTAGAACTTCATACCCGACTTCAGTAAATCTGAACTATCCCTTTAACGTGGTTAATGTCAGAGTAAGGACAAAGAAGAACAATTATCCACTGACATTTCAGCTACCTTCTTGTGTCACATGACCTTTATCATCACGGTCCCTGTAGTCTCTAATGGAGACGGAGGCAGTTGAAAGGGAGACAACACACAGTGTAGAACAGCAGTTATCACTACTGGAGCACAACATCTCCACAACTACCAACTCTGTATCACTGCTGTCCCTCTCTGACTCATCTAGTCCTCCCGTTTATGTTTCGTAGACAGCCCACAAGCTTACATCCTCCCCTCTCTCCCAAATACCATCATCTTTCAGCTTCAGTCCATTTCATAAAACATCAGATGAGACTTCAGAGGAGCCTTCCTCTCTTGTTCTGGGTCAATAGTCTCAAAAACAGCCACTTGACCTTTCTTAGCAATGGAGGTTTCCTTTCACTCTGCCCTCGTCCACTGTCCTCCTTTGGACCTGTGTCCTCTGTGCTCTGTGCCTCTTTATCTACCACTGTGTCTCCATTCTCCCTTCTATTCCACCATCCAAAAATAATCTTTCAAATGCCTGCTTTGTGTAGAGAAAACTTATTTTTCTTCTATTAGCCGTGGGACCATGTTGTTTGGTGGGGTGTGTTCATTTGACACAGTGCTATAATAAGCACACAGTGTGATACCCTGCCTAGCACGTTATTTATACACTTCTCAGATGTGTAAAAATGTCTCTCAGTTCGTGCTCATCTACACGTGCTTATCAGGTTAGCTAGGCTAAACTTTAATGCGCTGGTGAAGCCTTTTCCAAATATCTTGTTCGCAAAGGCAATATAAAGATCAGAGAGCAGGATTTACACCTACGGATGGAGCTGGAGCAGCTCTCTCAGAGTTCTCACATCTGAAGTGGCTACGTCTCTAGTATATTTATGTTCTGACAGAAATAAAATGTTTGTTAAAGATAGCAGTGATATTTTAGTAATTTTGTGAATAACTAAAGCTTGACAAAAATGCCACACATATACGGTGTAAGTAAAAGTGAACATAGCCACTGTGACGTCACCCTTGGGGTTGTTTATTATTGTTTTGACTGTTAGTATAGGAAATGTTAACTCACTAGCTTATGTTAGTGCTAGCTAGATAGCTTGGTTAGCAATGTACATCCCTAATTTACATGAACTGTGATATTAATTGGGATGCTAATTGTGGTTAGTGAAAAACAGAAAAAAATTAACAGCTGATTGCTTTGAGTGTCTTTCAGTACAATGCTGAACAGGGCATTTTTAGGCAACCAAAATCTTAACTCTCATCAACTGAAAAAACACTGTAAAAGGGTCAAAGTTTTAAGCGGAAACCATGGACAACACCCCAAAACAAGTTGTCTGCTATTTAAATATACACAGTGCAATTTATACCCGTTACTGTGGCTCTATCCTGATTAGTAAGTCACAGTGGTGGCAACTTGTCGGCACAAACTAAAATGGGACCATAATTTACAAAATGAACATCATACTGTGGTCAAGGCCATGAACTCATTAGAAAAATGTTTACTGAGGTTATAAATAAATTGAGAAGTAGGTTAATTTTCTCATAGACTTCTAGACAATCATACTTCCTTTTACAACTAGTGAAGTCGCCCCCTGCTGGCCGTTGCCATCACCTTTTACACCCAGAAGCTATGTCCGCTTCTTTTGTACAGCTTGTGTTCACACAGTTTAAACGGACAGTAAAGTAATATACAGAGGAGAGTTTCTCCAGAAACAAGCCAGTCGGTTAACACATTAGAAAAACAAAGCACTGGTCAGCAGCACACTGAAACATAAAAACAGCCACCGCCAGAGGAAGTGATGTTGCTCCATGTTCTCAAAGTTTAAAGACCGGGAATGCTGGTTAGCTTTAGCAGGGTGGCAAGAAGCCATGATGCAGCCACTCATGCACATAATGGGGTCTTTTCTCTCTGACCTCATCCCACCACTCTCTATTTCCTTCTCTTCATTTGCCCTTCAGTCCGTTGTTCCATTTTTCTTCCAGCTGTCTCTCTCTATTTATCTCCCCTTCCCGTCTTCCTATATATTTGGTTTTCTGATTCTCCGTCTTCTTCCTATCCATTCCCATTCCTTTCACTTTCGTCCCCTCCCTTCCGAAACATCATTTTGTGCTCATCCATCCATCCTTCCCTCCATCCCACCACTCATTTACCATGTAGATGACTGACAGTCAGGTTGAAACCCCCCTTGTGGATGGGTGAGAGGTCTAAGAGGGTTGATGTCCCCAGGGTGTGCAAGAGCGACTGTGTACCAGCAGTGTGACAGTGCTCAGCGACGTGAACTCAGGCTTGAGCAGGTACCAGCAGTCTTGCCCCAGGGACGCTAATCGAGTCACACCACTCGATAGAGAGAGAGATAGAGAGAGAGAGAGAGGAGAGAGAGAGAGAGAGAGAGAGAGAGAGAGAGAGAGAGAGAGAGAGAGAGAGAGAGAGGAGAGAGAGAGAGAGAGGAGAGAGAGAGAGAGAGAGAGTAGAGAGAGAGAGAGAGGAGGAGAGGAGAGGGAGGAGAGAAGAGAGAAGAGAGAGAGGAGAGAGAGAGAGAGAGAGAGGAGAGAGAGAGGAGAGAGAGAGAGGAGAGAGAGAGAGAGGAGGAGAGAGAGAGAGGAGAGAGAGAGAGAGAGAGAGGAGAAGAGAGAGGAGAGAGAGAGAGAGAGGAGAGAGAGAGAGAGAGGAGAGAGAGAGAGAGAGAGAGAGAGAGAGAGAGAGAGAGAGAGAGAACAGTGCAATCAGAATAAAGTATAAAAAGACAGCTACAACTTCTCTGTTGTGTTAGCTCCAGCACATTGGGTTTGAAATGAAACTGTGATTGTCAAATGAAAGTGATGATTCTCAACTTTATTTCAGGGTGTTGACTAACATACATGTGGTATCTTCCCTGATCTCTGCAGCGACTGACTTGGGCCACAAATACCCAACTGTTTGTCGATTAAAAACTTCTCAGTTGTCTTTTCTGTATGTGGAAGACACAAAAAATAAAACTCAATTGTCCCAAAGTTGTGGAACTGTGATACAAAGGGTTATGAATCATACACAGCCCATCCAATATGGATGTGGTCACCCTCATTAACCTCTCAGTCATTGGTTCATTTCAATTCCAGTGTGCTGAAGGAAACAATGAAAACATTTCACTATACATAGCGCTGTGCACATTCTGCATATGTGTTTGTGTAGCACTCTGAGATTGCTTTAGTTGTCTGGTGTACTTTTCCGACTGACATTTTTATCTGCAACCATAAATATGCAACATTATAAGAAAAGTGCTTGGACATACATTTTATAACTTGACAATATGCATCCCAACCCACAAGAATGTGCAAAAGCTTGTTCTTCTCTGTTACATCGCTGTGTTTCTACAGTAACCTTGAAAAGAGGAACCAAACACTAGCTCTAGGGCCTTTCACATTTTTTACATTAAAGTGGAGGCCACCATAGGTTCTCCTACATCAGTTAGTTGCACTGCTAGATGCCACCAAATCCTACTCACTGCACCTTTTAAGATCTCTATTTGAGTGCATCGTTAAATCTTTTGAGGTGCCTAATAAATTTATTAGACCACATGTCATAAAAACGAAAAAATATATATATTTTAGAAATATTTAAAAGCTTAAAGTTTAAAACTAAAATGTTACTGTTATGTATTTGGCAAAAATCTAACTAAATTCACCTTTTTTAGATTTGAGCCGGCTACTGGGCTTCTCTGAAA